>NC_058137.1:18072746-18384270 GCF_011075055.1 Mangifera indica | reverse complement strand
TCCATTGGCAAGTTGTCAAAAGTTAAACGGTGAGAGAATGGAGAAATTGCAGCAATCCCATAACTGGAAAATGCAAAATGTTACAGATCTTAGAAATGACCAAGACAGCATGCTAAAACTTCACAATGATCCTGGGTCTTTGGATGTTCCAGAAAATAACTGGGGTTACACACTAAAATCAGCATAATGGTATAATGAAGGGCCTATATTGAATTTAACTTAAATTTTAGAAGAATGAGAACTTTGAAAACAGATATATAACTTATCTTGAAGAGAAAAATATTTAACAAAACACAAATAAAACTAGACTCGATAACACTAACAAAATAATTGCCCTAGAAATTGCTAACAAGCAATTTCACATCCAAAACAAGTATTTCTGGTAACCACGAACCTCTGTAGTACAGGCAAGACATTCTCTAGATACCAGTTAGCCGAAGCATGAACAGGAGCTGTCTTGATTCTGGTAGCTCGAATTGCTGAGGCATAATACTCTCTTGTGCTCCAAAAGTATTCATCAGGAAGCTCTTTTACAATAGAAATATCATCTTTTAATACATTAATAAAATGGTCCACATCAAATATATCCATAAAGGAGCTGCAGGTGAAAGCAAGCAACATCAGGGTGATGCCTTCCCCAATTGAATGAAGGAAAATCAAGTACAGTTAATTAAAAAAAAAAAAAAAAGAGGAAAGTGGAGGTTCCACAATAATTACCTTGAGTCCTGCCAAACGGGATTTACTTCAAGATGTGGGATTACAAGCGTTGCATTCAGTATTTTAGCAACAGCAACTGCATCACATATCTAAGAGAAGGGGATAACATAAGCCACTATTCATTTAAAAAGAAAAAAACCCTTAACATTTGAGTGACTATCTAGGTTTTTCTACAACAGAAGTGACTGCAAGATTAATTCAATATGTATAAAATATTTTCCTCCTTCAGCACCCTTGGCATCTTGAGGTATCTAGGAAAGACATCAATTATAATCCCAAGTACCTACCCCCATTCTCTGCTGGTTTAACCCTCCATCAAGAAATACTTGAATGTATCCCTGAGATTTCTGAGGTAATGCTGTTTCAAAAAAGCCATGTCCATCCAAGACCAATCAGAATCATGAACAAGAATAATAAAGAAAATTAATAAAGCACAAACATTTGTATTTCAACTTCAGGTTTCATTACTCAATGGGAATATTAAATAATTACAAAAGTCCAACTTATATGGTAGCCTGATTTCTTGTTACTTACAATGGGCTTTTGCAGATTCAACACATGGTCTCCATCTTTGATCGGCCAAAGGAACCCAGAGATCAGATTGCTTTCCAGTTGCCTGAAGAGTTACACAAGGGGAACCAAAAGAAGGTTTTTTATCAAGGCAAACGTAAAACTACAAGGAAAAACAGATGCCACTTAAAAGACTTTTACTTACATATTCACGCTGCAAAGCACTTTTGAACAAAGGTAAGTGCCTGGGCTTTAGAGCATTTGAATCCTGCACAATAATACCTTTATATAAAGCAGTACAATTTACCCAGAAACACTAAACTTCACAGATGGTGCCAAACCAACATAGAATAGTTACAGGCACGTTCTGACATACATAAATCTGCATTATTTTGAACAAAAAGCATGTCACATCAGAGAGCACGGAATTGGCATACAAATCAATTGGAAGGTGAATATTACTTCATTGAATTGAACAACCCAACAACAAAAAATATTAGCTAAGTTCTGTACATCCATATACTTTCCAGGAATTACAAAGTGAAATGTCCTGTGATGTGTATGTTCAGAGCAAAAATACTACCCCAAATAATTTTGCTGGCTCTTGCACCCAAGGAGCCTCCACTCAAACTCACTTATATGCAGAGACTTCCAGATGCCATTAGGGTGTGTGCAGGAATACTAGCTTCCAAGATGATACAATCCTGAGTGCCATCGTTACCATCATGAAAGTTATCTTTGTCCATGTTTTTTAGCTGTCTCATAAATAGTGACTTATTCATGAACAAATTCCTATACTAGTGTAGCACGAAGAAATCAACCAAATGGAAACATATGATTGCATCGTTACTAAACAACACTCCTATACACATCTGCTCGGTAGACTGCCACTCACTTTTTGCAGCTGCAGAGCACTCTTAAGTAGAGGTAGGTGCCTAGGTTTTGGAGCATTCCATTCCTGCACAAAACAATCAGTTTGTCAAACAAAGTAGCAAGTGACATGAAATGGGCAATGATTGTTCCATAACATATTTATCTTAGTAAATACATATAAAAAACATGTTTTCCACGAAAGATAAAGCTAGATAATGCCTGATTCTAATGCTAAGCACAAAAAAATAACGTTAATATTATCCTTTTCCTGACATGGAAATGTAATTTTTTTTGGGAGAACAGCTTTCAGAATTTCATGTGTTGAGTGCTATTATCGCTATGATGCAAGGATCAAAGATAAACAAATTGTGATGTCAATGCTCAATGCAAAAATAACACCTTAAATAACTTTATTCTCTTTTATAACCAAATGGAGCAAGGATCCGATTTAACTAGGTCTTATTCAGGCTGTTCCAGTTCCAGATATCCGTCAAGCTTTTTGCATGTAAAACAGCTTCCAAGGTATTTTGTCTGCACTTCCAAGCCTTGGTACCAGACTTTTAGTTGATAAACAAAAATAAAAAATTCCTAAACCAGCACTAGCATAACCATTTAAGATCACTGCAATCACAGCCAATCAATACAACATACCAAGTTTCCTTCTTTAGGCCTATTTCATCTTTTCCTGCCTTCTAATTTCCAGAAACACATAAGAACATGGAACCACTTGTATGAACCACAAGGCAACAATAAGCCACGCTTTTCATGCACCATTTGATTAAAGAATAGTGCTAAGAAACTCCAGTCAAGTAAAGTCGAACAATTCAACTTACCAAAACCACAAAGTAGCCAATCAATGAAATCCGACTAGTCATAAATGGTAAAAAACCTCATCTCAACGTGTCCCACAATATGACTAAATTTACACCCAGCAATTAAAGAGCTCCACTTCCCCAATCAAATGCGTTGACAATTATCACTAATCCCTTTTGTGTCTTTCAAGTAACCATCCATACTTCTAGCCTAAGAGTTCCGTTTTCATTCCATCACTATCTATTGGATCAAAATTTCTACCATATAAGAAGAAACAAAAAGCAATGGAGATAATATTTCCTCAAACTTCAATAAAGTAAAATAAAACAAAAAAAAATTACCCATTTCGCATTAGAACAAAATAAAGAGTAAATAAAAACAAAGGAAAGAAAGCATACCGAGAACATAGAAGGGGAAGCATGGCTTAATGGACTAAACAAGCTAGGCAATAAAACTGGAAAAAGAAGCACCAAAAGCACCGCAAGAGCTCCTCCTCTTCGAGTCTGATAACCATAAGAACTCTTGTAGTGAAACTTCATCGTCAAAAGCTCAACCCCCGATCTCAGACCGTCTAGAAACACACAAAAACAACCAGGAAAATTGAGCTCTAACGGTAAAGAAAAGCAACAACAGTCATAAATAATCACTCGTATAAAGCACACTTCCACTCTCTCTCCACCAACATTCCCAATTCTCTTTATGTAACTGTTTCAAGGCAAGCAGTACACCTGTGAAACGGCAGCTGGCCTCTGGCCCCCTTAATTACACTAATTATTTCTTCTCAAAAAGGGGCCCAGATGAAAAAAACAAGACTAGATTGATTTTGTACGTTAGCCTCGGAATTGTAATCGCATAAAAAAACCAGCCATGAAATTGTCTTGTATTGTTTTTGCCCGCATGCTTTGTTAAAGTCTTTCAGGTTAACTTTTTTATGGTAAAGTTGATAGACTGAATTGAATTGTGCCGTTGGGTATCTGCATGTGTTTTTCTTTTCATAAAAAGTTTTTCACTTTGTTCAGAGCACCGACAGTGACAGTAACTTGAGATTAGAGAGAGTTATGGACCATATATATGTCTATGGACGAGAATCCAAGTAGGGTGGCTGGACTGTGATGGGGGTTGTGACAAGGATGCCCGAAATGTCGGATCGATCCGCCCGAATATTGTTACATCATTAACACTTGGATTCGGATATTATTTTGGATAATATCTTCTTCACAAAATTCCTTCAGATAAAAACTGTATTTGGACATAAAATAATTAATTACGGATAAAATAAATTTACTTATGGGGTAAGAGATGGCAGGCAGGGCAGGCCGTTTTGACGATCCCATCATTTGACGGTTTTCATATTAAGGGCTGGATAAAATCTTAAAATCTAAGACATAGTCCAAGGCCTGTAGACCATACTTCCATAAGCCCATAACGGGCTAGCTCGCAAGCCATTTGCGGGTTGGTCTAAAAAATAATTTTTATTCTTTAATTATATAAAATTAATTTTTATTAACTGTTTTGATTGCTTTAGTATTGGATTGTATTGGATGGACTGACTTATCTAAGAAGAAAATTAATAAAAAAGAGTTAAAATCTTACAATTCAAAAATTCCTTATTATTCTCTTGTTGTAGACATCCATGTAGAGATGAAGCAAGTCCCTAATCTTTGAATGAGGTAGACCATTATCATCAATCCAATGATAGCATCTCATCATCAGGCCAATCTGATACTACCTTAATTGTCTGTCATGTTATTGAATTGTCCACCTGTGGTGCTTGTGCTAGTGTTGTTGTTGCGCTAAAGGCCTATCCTTGAGCCTTTATCTATCTCCTCTCTTGAGTAAGGACATCTAGAGCATCTCTAATAAGCTTCTTGGATTTTTCATCCTGAAATAAAATACAATCTCAGACAAATGTACAACTTATTTCAATGTATGTTAAATTATTGTAACACCCCATTCAGAAATACTGCTTTCTAGAGGAAGATGTCATCGAATTGTTTATTTTGAACACACATTTAATATAAAACATATAATAAACTCAAAACATTTGAAAAAAACCTCATTTATTAAATTTTATAAAATTACTAAAATGCCCTTATTGAAACCAAATTGAAAGCGTACAAAAGATGTCAAAATATGGAATGTAAGCTGAAAACATAGAAAGTGTAGTCTGATGCATAAATGATGTAACACCCTTCTCTAATAATATTGTCTTTCGAAGAAAAGTATCACTAAATTAACTATTTGAATATATTTGAGTTTTCATAACCTTTAAAACACATGAATAAACTGTCATAAAGACCTTGGATAAACATAATTTATTGTATGTAAAAATTACTAAAATATCTTACTCAAAAATAACTGAAAGTGTTAAATGGTGTCCAAACATGAAAACACAAATATAAAAACATAATATATATAGTCTGATACATCTATGAAAATCTAAATAAAATAAAAATTGCTAAGACTAAAATACGGTACTCGTCCCGCAACCATCACAATCAGTTATACTTGCATACATAAAAGTAGAAAAGTGAGTGATGAAACACTTAGTAAGTAGGAGATTATATTAATAACTTCTACTGAAATCCTCAAATGCCCTTGAACTTGATCCAAACTAACTCTATTATTCAAAGTTGTCATTAAACTCTTCTATAAATGATGGTTGGTTCTATATACTATTTATGTGCTTATACTAAACTCTAGGGATTGTCTAGGTTATTTATCTTAGTTCTCAGATCGAACTATGTCCTTATTGATCACTAAAGAACCATTCTTGCAAATTCTTATTTGATGTGAGTATACTAAACTAGGTGAAAGCGTGTGAATTTGAAAATTATAACTGAAGCTATATACTAGGTTGATTAGTCTAAACTGATTAGTCTAGATTGAATACAGGGATTTAACAACTTAGTCATGTGAGCTATTTTCCTATTTCACTATACCAACTGTATTTTAATTGGGCTCTACTGCGAGTCGATATCCTATTATGGGTATGATATCTTAGTGCGAATGGTGGTAGTGAATATGTACTCACGGTGCCCCCTCGTAACGATTCTACAATGTCTAGCATACATGCCTTTCAAGCCTTTACTTAACTTAGCTCGCTTTTACTTTCACCTAACAATATATCTTGTATCTCATTATTACTTAACTCTTAAGTACGTTAGGTACTATTGTATACCTATAATTTAAGTATTATTACTAGGAACAACCCATAAATTTTCAGTCGAATTCCCTTTCTCTTTTCTTTATTCTGCTCCACACATATGGGTATATGTCCATGGACACACGAGGGTGTGTCTCTTTTATTCTACATACACGACTATTCCTTATGGCCTTTCCCTAGTGTGTTAATTTTTCCACACACAAAATTGTATGCCTTAGCTAGCACAAATGTGTGCCCTTTCAACTATCTATTTTAATTTTCTTTTCTAATCTCTTTTTGATCGCACTACCTCTCAGGGGTATTATGGTTATTTCACCCCCTTCACACAATCGTGCTAATGTGACACATGAAAAGTTCACGTGTCATAGTTGACCGCTAGCCAGTCAATAACATCCAATGAACGACAAAACACTAGGAAACTCTCTCTTGAATCTTGATACTCACATACACAGTTGTGTGTCCTATCCACATGGTCGTGTGTCGAGTCTAAAATTCAGAAAGGCAACCAAAACTAAATCGCAACTTGATCTCTCAACCTTTCTACAAGCTAACTTAATGCCTAAACATCCTTTGGCAAAATAATCAATGGCTCAACATTATCAAAATCTAAACGCAACCAACAACCAAGTGATCATCAAACACTAACTCAAGGCATTAACAATTCAAGCAATAATAAATTCAATAAATAAACTCGTTAAGCCTTTTTCTTCAATGGGATCATATCATTCATCACATATAGTATTCCCGTTAATAATTCGTATGCAAATAACATTGATAACAATATCAACAACAATATGTCTAAAAAGAAAACAACTCAACTTGGTGTCATGTAATTAACCAAAATTTTCAATTCTAAACTTCACCTCATGAAACCATATCAATATGTTATTGTAATCAAACCTATGACCGAGGGAAACTCCCTTCAATTGCACAGAACTAAGTTTAGATAGAGAAAGGACACAATTTCTATTTACCTAAAATTCGCAGAAAATAGTGTTCAAACAGGCTCTCTCTCTCTAGGATTGCTACCGATCAGATTGTTAAGAAGTGTTATTAGAGCTACCAAACAAAAGTTGGATGATCAAACACTTTTCCCCACCTAAATTCTAGGGTTTTCGTGCGTTTAGGTATTACGAAATCGTAATCCCAAAAACGCAATGACGTACCATATATGAACTAAAAAAGTGTTACATATAAACGGGTGTGTGCTCGAGGCACACAACCTTGTGCCACTTAATTTTGAATTCACACTAAATCAGTCTTATTCGACTAATATGGCATGACATACAGGTATGACTTCCTCATACACGGTCATGTGTCACCCAAAACTTATATTTTGACTTTCAAATCACATTAACACAAATATAAAGACTATTTACCCCTGAGACGTATCTATGAGTGTTACAAATGAAATTTGAATAAAATAAAAGCTGAAAAAGATAAAAATTTCCTTGTTTCTCTAAACCTATTGAGCATCACTAGTCACTTGTCCCCTAACCATCACTATAACTGCATATATGAAAATAAGGAAGTGAGTGCTAAAACATTCAATAAGTAGGAGACTCTCTTGACAACTTTTATTAAAAATCTTTAAATACCCTTAATCTCAATCCTTACTATCTCTGTTATCTGGAGTCAATATCAAACTTTTCTATGGATGATGATAGGTCTTATATACTGTGTCTATGCTCTTACTGTACTCTAGAGACTGTCTAGGTTGTATATCATAACTCTAGAATTAAACTATGTCTTGCTTGATCACTAAAGAATCATTCCCTATGATTTTTATCTGGCATGACCATACTAAACTTAGTGGAAGCATCTAAATCTAGAAGTTGTAATTATAATTGTATACTAGGTCGATTAGTTTGGATCGAATATAGAGATTTGACACTTTAATCATGTGAATTATCACTTTGTTTCACTATACCAAAACTATATCTTAACTGAGTTCTACTATGAGTAAATACCCTACTATGGGTATGATGTCTTACTGCGAGTGGTGTAAGGAATGTGTACTTATAATGCCCCTTCATAACAATTTTATGATGTCTAGTATGCATGCATCTCGAGTCTTAACTAACTTTGGTTCACTTTCACTTCCACCAAAAAATGTATCTCGTGCCATTTTATGACTTAGCTCTTAGGCATGTAGGGTACTAATGTGTACCCTAGATGTCTGTACTATCACTCGAGATAACTCTTCAATCTATAACCTAGTTCCTTTATTCTTTTCTTTCTTCTTTCGTAAATGTGTGGGCATGTATAATTCGACATACGGGGGTGTGTCTCTTTACTTTTCTCACACACGACCATCTCTTTATGGCTTCTCCTCGTGTGCCACTATTTATAAATATATGGGCTTGTATCCTAACTAACACAAGTTTATGTCCCTTTAGATAATTACTTTGCCTTCCTTTTTAAACTAATCTCAATTATGTCACTTCATAGAGGTATTTTGATCATTTCTCCACTTACACATGGTCGTGCTAAGGTTATATATGGAAAATCCACATGTCCAGTTGACCATTAACAGGTCTACGATGTTTAGCAGTCGCCAAAACATCAACAAAATCAACTGCATTTTGGGCCACGTGCATATAGTCATATGTCATATATTACACGATTGTACGCCATTTTCAGAATGTAGAAAACATCTAATCTATAACCTAATTCAACCCATCCAAACACTTCTTTTTCTACTAACAATCTAACCCTAAACCTTTTTCTGGGCCATATGCACATGATCGTGTCTCATAGCCCAAATTCGTGGCATATTCACTCATAATAAATACATAATTACAGTAATAAGAATTGCATATAATCAAGGCATTAAAATCAAGAACTTTGCAATGACAATCATGATATTTTTCTCATTATCCCATTACATAACTAGTAACAAACACACTAGTAAACCATATTCTCACTTTTTTCATCTTTAAAGGGTTAATAGTCAATCATCTTAGCCTTAGGCAGTAACAAAATAAGGAAGAAGACTCATGGATTATGCTTGTCACATTATTCATCAATATACTCAAAACATAATACAATAAATCATCTAATCATCATCCTAATATCTCATTCCTTATGCAAACTCACAACAAAACATCTCTTCCATCACAAATCATGCAAAAATAGAACTAGGTTAAACTTACTTAACTCTAGATGTTGCAACTACAATTGGTACCAGGGGAGACTCGTTTTCTCTTCTTTTTCTTTCACCACGTCACCAAAAAAAGCTATCAGAAATTGCTATTGAAAGGTGCTAATAGAAAGCTAGGAGATTAAGCGTCAAACTCTTTCTCTTAAGATAGTGCGTGCATTTGGTTAAAGATAAAAATTCCTAAAACGCAGTCATCATGCCTTTTATAAAAATTAAATCCACATTCAGTAGACACAAGTGTGTGTATAAGTTACACAGTTATATATCACTTAAATTTGAAATTTACACAAAATCAATCTTATCTGACTGACGTGGCATGACACACGAACAAGACCTCTTTATACATGGTCTTAAGTCTCTAAAGACTTGGACTTTGACTTAGAAATCATATTTAATTATGCTTACATTGTATACACTCATGAATAAAGACTATTTTACCCTTAAAATATATTTGTGGATTTTACATATATACTTACAATGGTAGGCATACAAAAGCAATCAATGTTGCATTTTTCAGACACAATTAAACTTAATATACCTTTTTGGTTTTCAAAATCATGCTTTAATACTATAAATTTAACAACTCTCTGCAAGTACATACCCTTACATAATATATGACCCGAAGAGACATGCACAACTTGGACTTTTAACTATTTACATAGAATTAAAAGCATGCTTACAAATGCTTATTCAAATGCTTGTAAAAGGTGTAAGAGCATTAAGTAAAATACCTCAATTCATAACTAATAAAGGAAAGCCATACATCATTAATGTCTGAAAATCCATCATCCATAAACTTAGTGCATAATGCAACCGTAAATTATACACCCCAAGTCCCAATTCAATCTAATCATGAGTTAAACTAATATGCATGGGATGCTACCAAAAAAAAATATGAAATGGAGGTGAAGGAGGTTTGAAGATGCTATGGAGAAAAGAAGTGAGAAGCACATATGACTCCACCTCACTTAGTTATCCTATGTTATTTACTTGTACAAAGAAAATGGTGATAAATTTCATAGTATAAAATTATTTATATGATATAAGGAGTACAATTATAAATGCATATAAACTTATGAATTGTTTTAAATATCAAGGAGGGTATACTGACCCTTTTTAACCCTACCTTAGTTTGCCAATGTGCGACATCTAGGGTGTCAATTGAGCAGTTCATTCAGATTTGTGTGTATGGTAAGGGGAATTGCATTAGATATTCTTCACGTGATCAGTTAGATGTTTCATGTACGTGTTCATCATAGGAGCCATCCAAAAATGATTTTTATGGTAGTCCAACCAATTATGGCATACATGAAAATGATGACTGCAACCAATGATTCCTCGCATAGTCAAGGTATTGATGCTTAGTCAGTTTAAGCTTAATCAACATCTACTTTGCATACCAAAATCAAGAGACAAACATCTAGGATGTCAAGATTAGAAATGTCATGCTTTTCAGAAGACATCTGAGATGTTAGAATAATGAGTTGAGTATCATAACGATATTGAGAATTTAAGAATTTGTCATCTGAGATGATAAGATACTTTAAAATCACGCATTTGGGATGCCACGGTTAATCAGCATAGACATCTAAGATGTTGTGGAATAGTTGAGAATGAACATCTAGGATGTCGCAAGATTATTCAAGTGAGGATATCAAGGATATCTTGAATTAAAGGGATAGTAGTGAACACTAAGAATTTATATGCATGAATGAGGTGTTATGATAGGTCACCTATTTAATAAGTGTTTTCACATTCATGTGTTCATTTTGTTATTTCACAGGAAGGAGATAAGTGTGCAAGGTTGTAGGGAAGTAGTAGGTCAACTAAGAAGGATGTTTCACGAAAATGGACTAGTCATGACCATGTTTCTAGTCTATTATATGTTTTTCAATTTTTAGGCTTTGTTATGCATTTCTTATACTACACACATTTTATTTTGGTATGGATGTTATATTTTATGTATGGATGATATATTATATATATATAATTGGATGACACATTTTTGCACGTTGATAAGTTATGTTTTTCATGCTCATATTTTTTATTTACATTGTTGAAAGAAATGTATGTTTAAAAGTTTTAAGTAGATACATCTCTTAGAGTTTACATTTTCCTCTGGGGGTACATGTTTAGAGAAGAGTGTTACTCACTCTTGTCATCATGAAGTCAGTCAATCATCAAGGGTAGTATTCAACTCTCAAAGTCTATCCTGTTTAGGTAGACAAACCTCTAAGTAACGTTCCCATAATCAAATAAACACAATTATTTTCAATCTTCAAAGCACATCCCCTTAGGCAGAGATACTTCTTAGATTATTAGACATAAGCAAATCTAACTCATTGCAATCACAAAGGCAATTAACGCAAGACACCCTTTGGATAGAAAATTGAGCAAATCAATTATAAAATTGTTAACTAAAATAAATGAATAAAACTTTCCTAAATCCAAAAAAAAAAGAAAATTCACATGTTATCATAAAATAAATTGTCATATTTAATGCACTCCTAAATCACAAAACAATCCTCCTCGTATTCTTCAATCAATAAAATACACCATAAATTTAATATAAAATTATTAAAATTATGTATAAACCAACTTAATGGAAAGATTGTATACTGTCTAATTCAATCTAAGGAAAGTGAACACTATCACCATGACTGTTGTACTAAACAATAATTTTTATAATTTTACTTTAGAAGAAAAAGCTCAAAATAAATTTTAACATATGTATGACTCTTATATGCTCACACTAATTCAATCTTAGGAGAGTAACACTGTTACAATCACCCTTATTTTCTCACTCTAGGCTATTATTGTTGTGAGAATAAATAAGAAAATAAATAATAATTTAGGTTTTATTTTTCTTTTTCACATGTCAAGGTGAAAGTAAGCAATAATTAATTTGATATATTAAAGTAGGCCAAAAGACTTGTTTCCACTCAAGGTATGATGCAAACCAAAACTCCCACCAACCAACTTAAAAAACCCAAAGTCTTACCAATAAGCCAAACTCTATTAAAACTCTAAGTTAGATATAAAAGTAAAACTATCATTTCAATAATAATATTAAAAATATATATAATTTATTACATTTTTCTCCTAGGTTTTAAAAACTAATAACTTCACATTTGTTAAAGTTTTTCAATTTTAAAAAATCACATTCCCCCCTCCCCCAAACTTAGGTTTTTTTTTCACCTCTCCAATCATTATCTTAGTCTCTGACGACAATCGAATCTATCCTAAACTGTTGTCATCGAAGTCTTTTCACCTCTTTGACCACAAAACTCGTTGTCCAAACATTTTGTTTGTATTTGAATCCAGATGAATCATTTGAACACATCATTGTCTAGAAAAAAAGAACTCAAAAGATGAAAGATGGTCGAATTGTCTTCCATCTTCATTCCCAACTTTGTTTCGTTGGCTATCTTCCGTCTTTCATCATTGGCCATCAATGAAACAAGAGAGATGGAAGATAGATGGTCGTTGACACGAAGAAGAGAGGTCATCGGAGAGAAGGAGAGCGTCGACCAACCCATTCGACGAAGATCAAAGGGATTTTCAAAGCTAAAACCCTTGAGGTGGGTGTGAAAAAATGTTTAAAAATTTTGGGGGGTCATTTGCAATAGCATAAAATTAAAAGAGATGAAACCCTAGAGTTTGGGAGTGGGGGGGGGGGGGGGGGGGGAAGTTACCTTTTGAAACTTAGAAAAATGAGATTGGGAGAAAAAAGGAGATTAAGTTTTATTTTTTTAATAATATTATTAAAATAACAGTTTTACCTTACATTTGTGTATATTTTTTAATGTATAATTTAGTATATAAATAATATATTATTATTTAATTAAGTATTAATTTATTATTAATATAATATAAGTTAATTACATAATATTATATAATTATGTATTAAAGAATATGTATATAAAGTTTTACTGAAAGTGAAATTATTTGGATATATAATGTGTTATTATATGATTAAATAATTTTAAATTAAAGATAAAATAATATATAATTATATGACAATATATCATTTATATATTTAAATTGTAAACAAAAAATATATACACATATTATTACTTTTATAAATACAATTAAACTATATAAATATATTTTTAATATAGAATTTAAATATATAAATAATATATAATTATATAATTAAATAATTTTAAATTAAATATAAAATATATAATATATTATATATATGATATATATGATATTGCTATTGAAGAAATGGAAGACTATTTTCTTAGGAGATACAGGTATTAAGTGCAGGTTGAGCTACACACTAGACTGGAGTTACGTCTGTGAGGTGGCAACTGACTATAATAAATCCAGGGTGGGCTCTCAGCCATTAATATGTAGCTGGTGGTGGAGTGGCTCACCTGTCCACCAAACCAAATGACTGTAATAAATATGTTCATATTTTTAGGCCAAAAGCCTTTTCCCCACCCAAGATACAATAAAATCCTACTCTTACCATTAACTTTCAAAAACTCAAACATCCACCCACAATCTATTTTTCGTTAAAAATTTCAATTAATGTTAGGGGTAAAATCATCATTTAAAAAAAATTAAAGTTTTATCACAATTTTCTCTCCTATATTTAAAAACTTACATGTTACCCCCAACCTAAGGTTTGAAAAGTGACAAACCCCCCCAGGGTTTGTTCCTCTTCCTCCGGTGTTGATTTCTCCTTTCTCGGTTGTCGGTTGTCCTCCCTTCTCCCGTTATCTCTCCTTTGGTCTCTCTCCCTAGCCTCTCTAATCGTCTTCGATCCGAGATGACTCAGACGAAGACTAGCGGTCTTCGTTTGAGACAAGGACCGATCGTCTTCATCTCTCAGACGAAGATGACGTCTGAGATTTATTAATGTCAACAACAATAAGAAAAACACCATTTACTTAAAAAGCCATCAATAAATAATTAGGTTAGGTATCATTTTCTAATACTTTAACACATATCATATCATACTATGCTATCAATTTAATTATATACTTCACAAATTCAATTATATATCAATTTAAGATTCTTCTACTTGTAATTTTATGAATCAACTTTTCAAGTTTGGTTGGTTGGTTGGTTGGTTGATTGAATCACAAAGTTTCGTCTAACTACATTCGACCAACTTGTTTTTTGGTTCGAAGAAAGTGCATAGGCAAAACTAGACCAAGATTTAAATAAAATATATTATATGAATTTTGATCAAATAATAATAAAATATATTATTTAAACATGATTCGATCGATTTCTTCTTTTAAATTTTTGAGTAATTCACATTTTCCCCATCCACAAGACTTCACACTCAAAATCAAATAATTTCGTCAAAGTTGGATGTAAAATAGTCTTGTCTTTCGGCCATAAATGCATAAACAAACATGAGGTAGTTTCATCACCTGTCTCAGCAACGCCCACCTATATCTCTAACCCTTCAATTCAATTCTCCGTGTGCTTATTTCTGTATTGCTTTCTGTAGCTACACTTCGCTTTGATTTCCTATTCTCCATTTTTAATCTCTTTACTCCCTCTGAAATGGCTGCATTTCTGTCTCTTCTCCGACGCCTATACCTCGTTGTTTACAACTGGACTGTCTTTGTCGGATGGCAAGTTCTTAACTCAACTCTTTACAGATCTCTTCTTCAACTCGTTTGGCTTCTGGGTTTATGGTTTTAAGCTTTTACGACTTGTTTCAGGTGTCAAGTTTTGTACCTTGCTGTAAAGACCTTGAAGGATTCTGGCCATGAGAATGTCTACAGTGCTGTCGAAAAGCCTCTCCAGTTTGCCCAAACCGCTGCCGTTTTAGAGGTACATGTTGGTTTTGTTTTTCTGTATTGTTCCGTTTTGTGTTTGCTTTTGTTCATCAGATTGACTTACTTGAATCTTATTATGGAACAGATTCTTCATGGACTAGTTGGTGAGTTCTTTTCTTTTTTTCTCCTTTTTAAATTATGATTTGAGGTTTTAGAAGGTTCTGTTTTAAGTAAACAAGTCAATTGATTTTGTGTTTTCGTATATTTTGTATTGAAAAGGCTTGGTGAGATCTCCGATAACAGCAACATTGCCACAGATAAGTTCAAGATTGTATGTAACATGGGGTATATTATGGAGTTTTCCTCAGGTTTAGAGCCTCTATTTCACTATAAACTTTGTTTGCACAATTATTTATCTTAATTTTTTTTTCCATTTAGCAAGTTGATTGAACTTACGATTCTTTCTGATTTGGCAGACTCAGACTCACATAATAGTTAGTTCATTGGTCATCAGCTGGTCCATAACTGAGGTGATTCATTTTGCGATCTTCCTTTTTGATTTTTCAACCAATTGATATGCTAGGACTTAATGATTTTGATTTCTAGTGTTCTGCTTCCGAATTGCAATTATACTAAAAGTTGCTACACATATGGGATTAATTTGCAGTAGTTTGCATTTGTAGGAACACTAGCTATAGGAACACTTGTAGGCACGTGCTTTCAAAAATTAACCATTTGAGGGGTTCTATGATAAACAAATAGTCTACACGATGTAGCCATTTTTTTACACAGAACACTAGAATACCTTTATTGTTGACATGTAAACAACATTACTTGAGTGTGTCAAGCATATTGCGTGCTCCTAACTAGATATTCTTTTAGCGTGGTGTATGAGCACACTAAAAAAAGATATTGTGTAACTCAAACAGGAAGTCAACTTTCATTTCAAGGGTTTTTTTATCCGAGTTTGTCAACATTGGTTAGATAAGCAGAAGTTAATGATATGAATTAATTTTCAAAATTCTGATTGCTTTTTGTGCTTATATTGTTTGTGAAATGTGTAGTAGAAAATATTAACATATAATTACTGTAACATAATAAATAATTTTCTATAGAAATCTTGTTCCTAAAGCATGGTTTAGGTGCTGTCATTTGTTTTATACTCCAGTGCTTCTGTGCTCTTCTTATGGTAATAGATTTAATGAAAGTGGAGAGTTGTATAAACTCAATTATCTTTGATGTGTGAAGCCACTGGCATTGATTATTTTCAACTAATCTCATACACATTTCTTGCTTGTGTTAAAGGATAGTAATTTCTTTTTATAAGAGATTTTACCTTGTGCGTTTTGTAATTACAGTTCTAATGTGGTTGAATTTGTGCTTTAGAAAGGTAGGCAAAGTTTTGTAATTTTTTCAGTCCGAAATTTCTTGAAAATTGATTATGAAATCTCCTAATTGATAGGACTTGC
The DNA here is from genome assembly GCF_011075055.1 of Mangifera indica. Taxonomy (NCBI): domain Eukaryota; kingdom Viridiplantae; phylum Streptophyta; class Magnoliopsida; order Sapindales; family Anacardiaceae; genus Mangifera; species Mangifera indica. The sequence goes on along the minus strand of NC_058137.1, from coordinate 18,367,812 downwards.
AGCAACAAAAATGTCTTTAAGATATTGACCTCTCTTTATGTCAAATTATGTATTATATGCTAGATTAGATGTATTAAATGGGGATGGTTTTCAATATTTACTGGTACATGCTGCATCTCATAATTGTTGGTGCTTGTAGCCATGTTTAATTATCATAGTGGACAAGATTAATGTCAAAAATATCTTATAATTGTCTTGTTGTTTCAGATTATCCGCTATTCTTTCTTTGGCTTGAAGGAGGCAGTTGGTCATACACCTTCATGGCTCTTATGGCTGAGGTATAAACTGAGTTCTCACAGATGTGTGAGAATTTTTGGGTCCTTAGTGATTATTTCATTAAATATTTTATCATGCTATGCAGGTATAGTACATTTCTGTTGTTATATCCAACTGGCATCACCAGTGAAGTCGGTTTAATTTATATTGCCCTTCCATACATAAAGGTAACATATTTCTCCTGTTTTTACTCTTTACCTGGTGGATGGATATTTTCTCAACTGATATTTTTTATTTTTTCACTGTTGCACCCCCATCAAATTCTAGTGTTATGATGGGTTTGGTTGAAAACATCTTGTACGATTCTAAGAGTCAACCAACCAAACCAACTAACGATGACAATTAATCAATCATTTACTCTAGAAGAATATGCCCTGTTAATGACAAAGTGATCTTTTTGTGTAAAGGATATTCTTCACATGGTGTGGATGACATAACAATGGCCTTAGACTATTGTTGATAGAATAACAAGTTTCTCTATCAATGGTGAAACTTAAAAAAGAAACTTAGGCAAACCCTTGAATGTGTTAATGATAATTTGCAATTTTCTCACTAAGATTCTTTCAAGCTTGTTTTTGGTCACCCTATGACAGGATTGGTTAAGTAGACAGGAGATAGCAACTTTCCAGCTTGTTTAAATTTATCTTTTATCTCCTTTGGTACTGCTTACGTGATTGTTCCCAGATAATTTTTATAGGCATGGAACTGTTTTGTACGTCCAATTGAACAACTCTTTATCAACTCTTCTATATTTGTAGGAAACAAAAAAATGTGTAAAAGATAGGAGGGGAGAATACCTTGGTCCTTCGACTGTTTTACACTATCTTCTATTAAAAGTGCCCTTAATTTTCAGCAGAAGTTTTTTTACAAAAGTGCATGTTTGCAGTATGTTACCTAACTAAATTGAGGTTTTTCAGGGATCTGAATTGTATTCTATAAGGATGCCCAACAAATGGAATTTCTCGTTTGATTACTTCTATACTGCCCTTCTTGTCCTCGGACTCTATGTCCCAGGCATGTACTCAGACATTCTTCTTCGCAGTTTCACTCCTTTTACTGGGCTCATTTGCTTGCTTGTTTCTAATCAATTCTACACCGTGATTAACTGCAGGTAGTCCGCACATGTATACCTACATGCTTTCGCAGAGGAAGAAAGCTCTTTCTAAAGCAAAAAAAGAGTAGAAACAAATCTTACCTATCATTTACTTGTATGCTATCACTGTTTTGGTTGGATTGCTTTTTGCTGAGCCTGGACCAGTTATTGAAATATCATGAAAGCAAAGAACACTTCAATTGTTTGTTTATATTTTTATTTTTTACTCTGCAAATCTTGATCATGCTTGATAGTGTAATTGAATCTCGTTTAGATTTAAAAAAAAAAAAAAATGATAAAGATAGGGAAGTAGAAATATGTAACTTACAAGTTATCCCCCAGTTTTCCTCTCCCAAAGGAGAAGCTGTAAATTAAATACAGGGAAAAGAAAAAATTACTCAAACAAGGAATTGATAAAGTGAAATGGACAATAAGTCAATTATAGTCTTTATCTCTCATTGCTAATCAATTAGAGGAAAGTCTCATTATAATGGAATTTGGGAAAACTAGAAACTGGATCCTCTGCCTTTGAAATTGCACCCAAAATTCTGCAACTTTACATATGAACTTTTCTGACACTAGTTGAACATCTTCTGCCCTGGAGTGAAGAAAAGGGAAGATAAATGAAGTATGAAGGTACTTTGTGACACATAATTGTGGAAAGTAAGCATTAATTATAGGTGTTTTACAGATAATACAACTGACCCTTTTTTTATTACTCAGTTTTAGAAGTAGATGAAACCCCACCTGCAGTAAGTTTCAATTCTGATGTAATATGTATCATTAAGATGAAATCTTCTGGACTTCTTTAAAAGGTTGGAACCATGAGCCAACCACAATGCCTACCTGGGTTTATTATCTAGTAGTCAAAATATATAAAATAATTGTCTTCATTCAAATTCCTGTTAACAACAAACTTAAAAATATTAAAAAAAAAAACCCTCATAAATATTATCAATAAAAAGAATAGCAGAAACTATATTACAAATCTTAAAATGCATTAAAATATTTCGTCTCAGATAATATATTTTCAAACTATTGATATTCACATGTACTTGAATAGATCTATCATTCAGACTCACAGACTTTACCAAAATATAAATACATTATTATGCAACATTTAAGCTAAAATACTTTAATAATACTTGAAATCAGTAGAATTATAACCTAAATGGCCAAAGGACTATTTCCCACTTAAGTTTTAGCCGAATCTCAAAATCATACCTATAACAGATAAAAAATTCAAACATTTATCTATAGGTTAATTGCCGTCAAAATTTTAATCGTTATTTTACCCATAAACCCTAAAACCTTAAAATTTATATCATTTCTCCTACAAGTTTTAAAAACTAACACTTTACGACATTCTCAAACTTTGAAAAATTTAGATTTCACCCTTAGGGTTTATTTCCCTTCTTTGCCCACCACCATTTCAACTAACGGTTGGTGCTTTTCACCTATTTTTTGGATCCGATTACGAAGGACGATCACCCACCACCATGAAGGATGACGTTTCATCATCTTTTGTTATGTCGTTCAAAAAATAAAGGATGACATTTCATCGTCACGTTTGGATGATGCGACAAAGGGTCGTCTTTCACCGTTTCTTCTTAATTTGGACAACGAATAATTGTCTTTCATTGGAGAAGAGTATCGTTTCTTCTAGATCATGGGTTGGATTTCCTAAGCCACAGAGATGAAACCTAGAAAGGGGGTAGGAAAGTAAATTTTTTAAAGTTTAATTATGAAAAAAAATTGTTAGTTTTTTAAACTAAAGAGAGAAACATGATATAAAATTTTAAGATTTTAAGATTTAAAGATAAAATAATAATTTTATCCCTATTTCTAACAAAATATTTTGATAATAGTTAATTTATAGGTAAATATTTAAGTTTTATATATAGTTAAAGATTCAACTAAAATTTAGGTGGAAAATTATCCTTTTGCCAACCTAAATATATGCTGTTAGAACGACCTGAAACTGACCCAATTACAAAGCAAATTCGGCAACCTTGCAGCCTTCTGGACTTTGGAGGTTGGCAGACATGGCTGTGAGTTTAACCACTTCCAATCAAAATTTCCTACTTTTTTCACGTCAAGTTGTCCATAATCCAATATCTGTCAATTCAACATTAATCACACTTCCTCTATGGTAAAAATAATAAAATTATGTGTATTTATTTTAAATATATAAATAAATATATATTTTATATAATTTGATAATTTTAAATTAATATTAAAATAATATTCATTTAAATAATAATATGTATAAGTTAAATTTAAATCGAATTAAATTTAAATAAAGTAAAACTTATTTTCAGGTGGATTCGGTTTATTTTCAGCTCCTACTCATCGAGCATAGAGAAACACTACTTCTTATTCAACTAGCTTCTTGATTTAAAAGTACATAATTAACTTACACCTGGCTAGAGTTTGTGTGAAGAGTACATTTATCTCATGTTCATATTTGAGGTTGTTTGAGTAAAAATCATGTCAAATTTGAATAAATTTGTTTCGAATCTAACTTTATATATAAATATGTATATATTTATATACTCAAAATAGATACACAAATTATTATTCTTGTAAAAGTTGAATTCATCTATTATTATATCATTTGCTATTGTAAGAATATTTGATAAATTATGAATAATTATGGTCACATTTATGTTTTTTTGTCGTCACACTTTTGTGACTGCATTTGAACCAACTCCTGTGTGCTTGACACATAATAAATTTTTTGTTCTTATATGATTATGTTTTAAAGCGGCCAGTGCACTGTTATTATGGAACCATGTGTCGTCCTTCTGTTCACCAAAGCTAAGTAATTAAATAAGCTTTCTTTTCCGTTTCGAATAACCTGAATATTTTTACATTTTGAGCTTATTTTGTCAAGTTTGCTTAAGTTGTTTTCATATGATTTTGAAGTTGTGTTATGTTATACTTGTTCTCCGCTATTTTTTTTTTTCAAATTTTCTTAAAAATTATAAAGGCAATTATGTTCAGCTTTTGACCTTACAAACATTCACTTAAAACTTCTTAAAAAGGTTTACGTTCTCACGATTAATGAAAGACAATATACTCTAAGTAAATATGTTGTGTGGCATAGCCTTGGTAAAATCACTATTTAATATGATCCTTGAGATATCATCGGCTGTAAATTTTATAAAAGTCAGCTAGAAAGACTCAATAAATGCGTACTTTATAAATTACTTCATGGATATTTGAAAACACACAAGGAAAATATAACATTCCATAATATATTAACCATACCAAAATTGTTAAATTTCTTATATATGAAATAAAAAACTAAAATTTTGAAATCATTACATCTAAAACAAAATCATAAATTGATAATAATTATAAATTACTGGAAGCATCATAATTGTGTTAAAATTTGAGAGATTCTCAATGAACATAGAGAATAATGTAAACAACCTCCAATTTATTTCTCGATGCTAAAATTTTCAATTGAACTAAATTTATAACTACTTCCAGATATTGAAATTTGATAAGATACTTATAACAACAAAATTGTAAATAGTTTCTATGTGTACTAAACATTTTAAAAGAACATTAACGAAATAAAAACATCATATAGATTATAAGCTATACTTAAATTCTGAAAATATCATGTTTAAAATAGAAGATTTGTTTGTTAACAAAACTTATAATTTTTCAAACATCTCACTAAAAACAAATACCCTGAATTGTTTATCACCATTAGCACCACAAGGAAAATTTGTCACATCTAGTGGGCATTCCACACACCAGCAAAGTTAAGAAGAACTGTCATACCTAACAAATTCTAACAATACTTGAGTAGGGCACAAATTTGCCATAATTGATGTGAATCATCATTTAGGTAGAGCACGTACTAATTAGTTGATTTTCAATGTAGAAGAACATTTGAAACATATACCTTCCAATTGAAGAATTGGATTATTTTCTTAGCGAAGGGTACATTGCATGGTGGTTTTGAACATTCTCCACAACATGCATATGCTTACATAACATCTGCTCTTCCACTTCATTGCCTAAACTATCCAAAATTATCTACCCTTTTTCATTAATACCATACTCTTAACACAATAACTCAACACTTAAACTCTAAATTAACCATCATCCAAAACTACAACCTCACAAGGGCACTCAATCAGCATCATGTAACCACCATATCCACACACCACACTAAATTAAGCAATATTCAAATCCACAGCCACACACAACACTAAATTAAGCAACATGCAACTCCACAACCACACACAATACTAAATTAAACAACATGCAACCCCATAGCCGCACACAACACTAAATTAAGCAACATGTAACTCCACAACCATACACAACAGTTAATTGAGCAACATGCAACTCCACAACCACATACAACATTAAATTAGACCGCATTCAACTATACAACCACCCATAACACTCATTTGAATAATATGCATGAAATTTTAATTTGATTTTTATAAAATAATTCTCATATGATCCACAACATCAATCTGTCAAAAAGATTAGAATTTTAAAGATTGTATAAATCGAATAGCATGGATTTGTAAATTAAAATTTTGTTTCCATTCACCAATTGGAGTAGACCACAAGTCAACATGAATCCTTATTTTTCACCTATTTGACTAAATTCGAATAAGACCTGGTTATAAATTCCAACCCTTGATTTGTAAAATAACTAATTAAACCCTAGATACCAAATGTGGATGGAAATTGAGATATTTCTCTCTCTTTCTCCCATCAATTTCATCTATTACTCTTCCTTTCTCTCTTTTCTTCCCTTTATATTCTCACTCTCTTTTCTCTAAACTCTTAGTATAATTTGCATGTCATTATTTTGAAAAATATTACAAACACTTTTAATATTTAAAAATTTTTCATATACACCCTAATGTACTATCATATTCTCTAAAAAAGTGTATCAATTCATATCAATAATATGTATCGTATCGTAAAATATGTATTGTATTGTATGATACGCTTACTGTATTGTATTAATTCGATGTATCTTATAATACGGATAATTTTTTATTTATATCGTATTATATCATAGGATACAATACATATCGTATATTTTAGGATATTGATAACGATGGTTCAAATCGTAATCCAAACTGAAAAAAATCGTAGTTTTTCAGTTTGGTTTGAAAAGTTTTTCATTTTTTTTTTTTTAGTTTAGTTTGAAAACTCTATCAAACTGTACCAAACTAGACTATACACACCCTTAACGATTTTTTTTTTATAATCTTTTGATGTAATTTAAAAATTATATTTGTCAGATCGAAAGCCTTATGGTCAAGGAACATGGTTTAAAGTTGATGACTTCAATGATCTGTCATTGAGATCATGGTTAGGATTTAGAGAATGCTTAATACTTTGAAAAACATAGTAATTCCTCCACAAACATTGGATCAAGAATTATATGCAAATGTCATTAGGAATATTGATGATATCTCATTCTATATTTTGTTGTTTATACTTTTTTGACTAATTAGGTGCCTTCAATGTGCAACTCAATTGTGAGAAGTGATAGAGCCCAGTTCTCACCTTGGGTAAAGGAAAAATGATAGATTTAGGTATATTAATATGAACAAATTCTTGAAAAGGCCTTAAAAAAAAGTAAGTCTAAGATTGACAACTAAAAAAAATTGTTTTAGCGAGTTAACAATTAATAAGCAAATAATATTTGATCATTATAAGTATTTTTTCATGATTTTAACAATGAATTATTTATACTCTACCAAACAAATTTATGATTTTTACAAAGGGAAAATAATCATTAAAAATTTAAATGTTGTTGTTAAAACATCTTAACAACAGAAAAAATTTCATTGTCGTTTGTCATTATGCTTTTTTCCGTTAAAAGTATTAATGACCAGAATAAAAACATTTTTCCTCTTGTTGAAGTCTCTCTTTTTTTTTTTTTTAAATGATCCTTTGTTTAACCTACTTAATTCACAATCTTATTGTTATGACCAAACCGAATGCCTTTCTAAATGAAGTCAATTTAAAAATTAAGAGAGTCACCAAAAGTCTTTTTAAGTTTCCATTACTCCCCTTTCACTGCAAGAAAAAGTCATATTTAAAACAAAAAAATTCCTTTAAACCAAACTGTTGCCAAAGTTGTTTTAAAAAATAGATGGCTTATATAAGTTAATAACTACAATAGACTTCATGCTAAAAGAAGTTGAAACAATTTTGTTATAAAAGGTATTGATGCATACTACTACAAAAGCAAGAACTAGAACCAACTTGTTCCTTATAATTAGTAACACAAAATGAAATGTATATGGATAGGTTCTTATCCAAAGAATACTTGATTGATTCTGATTCTGTGTATGTGGCACTATTCACATATACTTTTTTTAAACTATTCCCTAATTTATTTGAAAACTTAACATAAAGTTTGTCCATATTCCTAATTTCATCCATCTCTTTCCATTACAAGACTTAACATTCCAAGGCTTAGTCCAATCAAAGGATCATATTTAATGGAATCTTGAAATTTTGTCAACTGATGTTTTGGACGACTTTTAGTTCTAGACATTTTTCCACACACAAACACTTGATCAGTTTGTTAAATAATATAGATACTTGCCCATTTGGTCTGATTCTGAATCGTTCCAATTTTGATTAATTTGATTCGATCTAATTTTGATTTGATATTATTCTGATTTGGTGTATATTATTGTTCTTGTTTCGTAAGATTAAATTTCCTTTTTAGACTATATTATAGTACTATAAATTGTACATTATTTCATCAATAATATTCATTCAGTTTATAAACCAATTTATAAATATTTCATGGTATCAGACAGGGTAACATCCTTCTGATTTTTTTTTTTCAATTAAAAAATTGTCTTTTTCCCCCTAAAACCCTAGTTTTCTAAGTTTTGGCAAACTACCATTTGCCCCCAGTTTTCTTATCTATGGTTTTCTCTACACTTGGCAAATTATAGGTCAACTTCATATATTTTCCCTCTCACACAACCTCTTCTGAGGAAAAGCATGATCTTTGCTTGATCAATGTCTAAATTCAATTTCTAGGATTCATCTCTATGACAAATTATGCATTCTTTGAAAAGCTTCTGATTAGACTATTGTTGATTATCTCATTAATGCCAAATCCATTTTGACTCCTTTACAACAATTGGGTTTTCTATTTTAAATGTTGATTTTATGGAGTATATTGTTGATAGTTCAGGTCTTAAGAACCAGTTGTTCATCATATCCTTGTATTTTTATTTGCCACCACCTTAAATAAATTATATGATCTTCTTTGTCATAAGGAACACTTTCAAAAGAAGCACTCGGGTATGTCCTCTCGTATTGTTGTTATGGCTATCGCTTGATCCTTCTTATAGTCCTTAAGTTCATTCAATTCTTTTGGCAATTGCACCTCCCACTTTGGTGGTGGTAATAATCGTAGGTGTGGTCATAGTCGTGGTTGTGGTAATTAATCTACTCCTCGATAACAATCACAACTCTCATATCAGTCATCCTTGCTTCAGACTTTGACAAGTGTTCTTCCTCAATTGGCTTATCAAATTTGTGATGAACATGGACACTCTACTTATGTCTATCCATAACAAGGAAATTTTGCCTATAGAACAAATTTAATGTCCATTATGTCCATGTGTGATCCCTTTTATTCGAATTAGGTTCTGGATTCTAGTGGTACACATCATATGACATCTAATACTTCAATCTTTTCCTCTCCTTAACTTCATATTGGTATATCTTTTGTAACTATTGGTAATAGTCATTCATTGTTAATTTCACATTAATAATCAATTTGTCTGTCTAACTCTTCTCATTTTTTGGTTATCTTATTTGATGTCTTATGTGTTCCCACATTGTGTAAAAATTTGTTATCCACTCACAAGTTTACCTCTAATACTAATTCAGTTTGTCTTCTTGACTCGTCTGGTTTTATGATTAAAGACAAACAGACAAGGTAAATTCTTTTCTCTTGTCGCAATAGTAACGATCTCTATCAGCTATCTCCTCCCATTATGATCATTAATTTGTCTGTTCGTGTCTCATCTAATGTTTGGCATTGTTGTCCTAGTCATCCATCATTTACAGTGCTCAAAATAGTATTTTCCTCCATGTTTAGTTCATTTTGTCATTTGTAGGAGCTCTCATGTCTATCAAATATGGTGGTGAATTTGATAACAAAATTGTATTTGCAAAATTTAAATTAATGATAGCATAAACTTTTTTCTTGTCCTATTCAAATTATTCACTCTGATTATGGTGTTGAATTTGATAACAAATTGTCTTATTCCTACATTCCTTTCAAAATAGTATTATTAAAAGGAAACACTATGACATTGTGGAAATTTTCATTACCTCTTATTACAAGCTAACTTGTTCCTTGCCTTTTGGGTGGAGCAATTTTCTACCATTGTATTTTTTATTAATAGGTTCTTTACATCATTGCTCAAAAATAGAAGTCCCTTTAAAGTTTTTCTTTAGCGTTCCTCAGACTATGGAATTTTATGGACTTTGTGGTTGTGCTTGCTATCTTCTACTCACTCTGACTACTCCACATAAATTGGCTCCTCGGTTTGCTCTTTATTTATTATTGGGGTATGATGTTTCACATCATGGGTATTAGTGTCTCCATCTGTTAACTAGCTGTGTGTACATCTCTTGCCATGTGTAGTTTCATGAGACTATATTTCTTGGATATGTTGTTGATCCTCCCTTCTTAGAGCCTCCTTTAGGGTTTCACTTGTTGTTGGTTCCTTTTGCCGCTCTTCAAATCTTTAATGTGATCGACCCATATATCTCTCGTGTGCCTATTTTGTTATTAAGCCTGTGTAGCCTAACAATAATTCTCAACCACTACCAAGGCTTACTAGTCCTCCTAGTTCATCCTTAATTGCTTTCACTTCTTTGGACACCCTTATTTCTAATAGATCTGAGACACCACCTCTTAGACCTAAGTTTCAAAGTATTAATGACTTCTTTGCCTCATATGATTCCTCGGGCTATTATTGTCGAAACAATTAATCTTACATTCCATGAGCCTACCATATTTAAGCAAACCCAGTTCTTTCCACATTGGTGTTAGATAATATGTGATGAACATGGTGCTCTTATAAGAAACAACACTTGGCTTATTGTTTCGCCATCTTTTCAATAGAATTTGGTAGGTTTACAAGGTTAAATGTTGTGGTAATAGGTCGGTTGAGCAATATAAGGCTTATTTGGTTGCCAAGGTTTTTCACCAATTTACTGGTGTGGATTTTGCAAAAACATTTAGTCCTATTATAAAGCCAATCATTATTTGTATGATTCTTGCACTTCCTACCATGTATGACTAGCCATTACATCAACTTAATGTCAAAAATGCTTTTCTTTAAGGGTATCTCACTGAAGAAGTATTCATACAGCAACGTCCCGATTTCATAGACCTTGACTACCTATCTCACGTTTGCCACCTTATCAAGGCCACATATGGCCTTAAATAGGTGCCTCAAGCATGGTATCATCAATTGTACACATTTCTCCTTGACTCTTGGTTTGTCAATAGCCAGTCTGATCCTTCATTGTTCATTTGTCATATATCCACCTCAATTGTGCTTCTGTTTGTTTTTGTGGATGGTTTGGTCATTAGTGGTTTTGATGCCTTGATTATTACAGATTATGTCTCGACATTATGTTTTGCCTTTGTTTGTCGGGATTTAGGTACCTTCAATTTCTTTCTTGATATGAAATTTGTTCGACAATTTGCTACCTTAAATCTATCTAAATATTTTTGTATGGTACCCTTTTTATCAATTCTGCTAGCAAAAATAATACAAATCTAGGATCACAGAAAAAACATACCCCGATTTACTAAATTTGATAATTGATGATGATTGGTGATTTAATGCACTCCTAGCGATATCTATAACACACTTTACTAATTTGCTTCCTTGTTTTTGCAAAATTTCTTCCAAAGTATTGAAAATAAGAGAGAATATTATATTTTCTTTATTTTAGCATAAAAAGTTATCTCACCCAATGGAAGTTACGCCAATTTAAATAAAAAGGGAGAGTGACAGTTTTCTTTAATAACTGCCAAAGGCAACAAGGGAATTACCAAATATTATAGGTTAATATTGTATTTGCAACCCTAATGGATCGGGTTAACCCATCATAGGTAGACCAGATCCAATATCTCCCACTCATACATGATGGGGTGATCTGAATCACAATACTCTTTCACATAAATCTTACAGAACAGAGCAATTCATACTAGCAAATGTGTCATGTGACCTTACGAGTAACTTACACCTGAGAGCTAATTTACTATACATCTGTTAGGAATAACATAGTCGCTTCAACCCAAAAAAAAAAAGTGTTAGTCTCGTAGTACCCTAGACTCACTTTATAATACTAGCTCCCTTTAATCCCTAATTTATTATTGTGTTATGTTCTTATGTATCTATGATCAAGTCCAATCTCCTATATAAGTGACATGATTGGCCGGCCAATGGACACACGTAATATATAAGTCTTCCTCTTCTACTCGAAATTTTCAATTTAAACTTAGCTGTTTTTCTAGTCATGTTCTATAGACCGAATCATCCATAACCATAGGTTCCAAACTAAGATAGAAACACTAAGAATAAACATCAAATAACAACAAAGAGTCAAAGGGTACCATTATAAGATAATCCTCATAAAATCTCACACAGTGAAAGAGCTGAGACTTATTCTTCCACTACTTTAAACGGTCATCTTATTCATGCACATATGGTATGAATCATGTGCTACAATGTGTATCTTTTCAAAATGTCATTACCAACATTGTACAGATTTTAGTTCAGTCGTTACACTCAACACCTAACCTGAGTTCTTAATCATCTCTCTAATCTTGTAGGTATCTTTATCAATTAAGAACTCACATCTGGCATTCGCAAGTTATTTAGATGTGGAGAATCCAAATCGGTTATTTTCAAATTTATTAAGTCATGACCTTATCTAGATTAATTATTAAGGCGACATATCTAATATCTCATTTCTTGAGCAATTCTCATATTCTTTTTAGCAACATCAATATCAAGAAACATGTCTCATCTTTGCACATTTTCCTCAGCTTCAAAGGTGATTGCTCGTGTGAGAGAGCCAATCAAATTTTTGTGACATTATCATCTTATTAAGTTTTCAAAAATAATGTGTATATCCATAAACACCACGAATTTAAACACATAATTAAAATAAATTCAAATTATTTGATGTTCTAATGTTATGTTACAAGTACAATATATACTCAAAAAGTCATCTATCATATTCTACGCAAGCCAAGAGACTTAACATGTGCAAGATATGCATCTTTTGAGATCGGTTTAGTTAAAGGATCAATAATCATGTTACGCGTAGAAATATATATTGTAGATATATATCTCTTGAGATCAGTTTAGTTAGAGGATTAACAATCATGTTACGCATAGATATATGTATTATACCATCATGTTCTTCTTCGAAATGATGTCTTTGACAAAGTTATATCTGATGTTGATATGTTTGATTCTATTGTGAAACTTGGGATCCTTTGTGAAAACTATCGCAACTTGATTATCACAACGCATAACTATAGAACAACTGCTACATCAAGTACACCTAAATTCTCAAAAAATCTTCTTAACCAAACAACTTCTTGCACAATAGCAGAACATGCTACAAATTCTTCTTCCATTGTGGATAAGGCTATGCACGTTTGTTTCTTACTGCTCCAAGATATGACGTCATTTTGGAGTAAGAAAGCATAACCAAAAGTTAATTTGCGTTGGTTCAAATCACCACCCTAGTCAGCATTTGAATAGCCAACGATATATAAATCCTTTCTTTGGTAACATAAACAATAATCTATAGTGTCTTTCAGATATCTTAATATCCTCTTGACAATCTTTCAGTGTTCTTTTATTAGATTCGATTGATATCGACTAATTGGGATGAGTACATATTATTGCATAGATAAGACTTCCAACCATATTTGAATAAGGTACTAGGGACATTTTATTTCTTTTGTTTTGAGTCTTTGGACAGAAATCTTGGCTCAACAAATCGCCTTTTGACATAAGATTATCTATAAGCTTGCAGTTTGCTATATTAAATCGTTTTAGAATCTTTTGGATATAACGCTCTTGTGACAAAGCCAAAAGTCTCTTTAAATGATCTCTTTTGATTTTTATACCTAAAATATAATCTACTTCACCCATATCCTTTATGTCAAAATTTGTGGATAACCAATTATTAATGATCATCACATATTTCAAATCATTCATAACTATCAGTATATCATTCACATAAAGAAATATAATTGCAAATTTGTCATCAAAATTTTTCGCCTTATGAAATTTTAAGTACCATTGTTTTGATGATTGTTTTAGGCTATATATTGATTTTTAGAGCTTGCATACTTTGCGCTCTTGGTCTTTTACTACGAAACCTGTAGACTGATCCATGTAGATTTCTTTGTCAAGCTCTCCATTAAGAAAAAATGGTTTTGACATTTATCTAATGTAGTTCTAGATCTAAGTGTACTACTATAGCTAGAATGATACAGATTGAAGTAAACCTTACAACAACGGAAAAAGTTTTTTCATAATCTATACCTTCTTATTGGGTGTAACCTTTTGCCACTAGGCAAGCTTTGTATCTATCTATTGAGTCATCTGCCTTTTGTTTAATTTTGAGAATCTATTTATTCCCAATGGGTTTTTGATTAGGCGGTAAGTCCACTAGACTCCAAACTCGATTAAGTTATATGGATTTCATTTCTTCCTCTAATGCTTCTTGCCACTTTTCCTTCTTGAGGGATAATAGAGCTTTTTTGATATTTTTAGGCTCATCATTTTTAGGAGGAGCAGTTATGAAAACTTCATTTTCAATTTTGAAACATCTTTTAGGGATTTGAAAACGTTCACTTCTACGCAATTGAGGATTTTCACTCCCACTATCTGAAATAGGTTAGAATGTAACCTCATTGATCCCACTATCTGTAACAAATAGAGATATCGTCTCTTGTGACATAACTAATGGTCGTTGAGACGAATCTTCTCCACATTCCTCTTTCGTTTCATACAAATAAAGACTTTTATCAATATCACCCTTTTTAGGAAATTCATCTTCTATGAATGTCACATCTTTAGATTCTATTTCAGTTATTCTTCCATTAGAGTCTTCTTCTATGAACAAGAACCCTTTGGAGTATTTAGAGTATCTTATAAAGATACATTTCTTGCCTCTTGGCCCTAATTTTTAGAATTTATAGAATATGTCATGAATATATGTAGCAGGCCCCCAAGGGCGTATTATATTTAATTTAGGTTTCCTATCTGTCCATAACTTATAAGGAGTGTAAGTTATTGATTTAGTGGGCACACAGTTAAATATATAAGTTACAGTCAATAAAACATCTCCCTAATACAAAATTGGAAGATTCGCTTGTGCCATCATAGACCTAACCATTTCCAACAGAGTTCGGTTCTATCTCTCCGCTACACCATTTTATTGTGGAGTTTTGAGAAGAGTTAATTACCTCATAATTCTTTTTTCATTACATAATTCCTTAAATTTGGTAGATAAATATTCATAACCTCGATCAGTTCTCAAGGTTTTTATTCATTTCTCTAACTGATTCTCAACCTCATTCATATAATGTCTAAAACAATATATTGCTTCTGACTTATGAGAGATCAAATAGACATAACCAAAACATGAAAAATCATCTATGAAAGTGATGAAATATAATGCTCATTTTCTAGCTTTAACATTTATAGGGTCACAAATATCTGAATGTACAAGTTGCAAAGAAACTTCAACTCTAACAGCTTTCCTAAAAGGCTTTCGAGTAGGCTTTCCTGTTAGACAATGCTCATAAATAAACAAATCTAATTCTAATTTGGTGATAAGTCCTAATAAACCTTCACGGGCCAGTCTGTTCATTCTTTCTTAGCCAATATGCCTTAGTCTAGCATGCCATTTATTTGCATCCACAACTAGACTATTAGAAGTTGCAAATAACGAAAAACTAATAGAATTATCATTAATACAATATAAGGTGTCTAACACCATAAAACTTTCAGATAAAAATCCAGATCCATAAAACATATCATGATAAAGTTTAGTTAAATTTCCAGAGAAAATAAAGCAATATCCTATTTTTAATAGAACCATTACAGAGATCAAATTTCATCGAATTTCTATAGCATATAAAACATCATATAGGTACAAGGTTTGACCACCGCACAAAACCAATTTGCATGTGCCATTTCTTTTTACTTCAACTTTAGCATTATTACCTACATATATCTATCGTGTTTTCCTCAGTATTCGACGAAATTCTATGAGAGCGTCTTTATCACGAGCTACATGGTCTATGGCTTCTGAGTCTACAATCCACATAGGATGAGATTCAGTTAAGAAAATGATATTGGAAACATAAATCTCACAGTTTGAGATAAGAAAAGGTAATACCTTTTTCAGCTCTGTGCATTCACGGGTGAAATGACCCTTGTTACCACAGTTCTAACAGGTCAGTTTTAACTTATCTATTTTCCCAAAGCGCTTGCCCCTTTTGTGCTTAAACCATTTATTTTTTTTCACAGGTCCTTAGATGATCTCCTTCCCTTTTCCAAATTTTTGCCATTTTCTTTTATAACCAGAAAACTTCTTTGAACTGGACTCAACAATATATGCATGAGCATTTGGTCTAACAACCTCTAGGCGTTCAGCTTGTAGTTCAAGATGGCAAGCAATGTCATCAAAAGTCTTGATGTTGTCTTTATGAGTCATATTAACTTTCATGTGCTCCCAACTATCAGACAAAGATCGTATAACAGCTTGTACTTACTGTTCATCAGTCAGTTCATGCCTAGCTTTCTTCAGCTTAGTTATCATGTTCTACATTTCCCTCAGATGTTGCTTTATCGACTTATTGGAAACTTTCTTATATGTATCGAACTTGATGGTCAACTGCCTTAGTTTGGAGATGGTTTTTCCTCCAAACTTTTCTTTCAATGCCACCCACATAGCATTTGCAGTTTCAAATTGCTCATACTGATAAGCAATACCATCATTCATTGAACTGATGAGTATATCTCTGACAGTCGAATCTTTCTTTTTTTAGGCATTATAAGTGTCCATATCACGCTTATGTTGGGTATTGTTAGGATTCTACCCCTCAGCTAGTTGGGGCTCTTCCATGACCTAATTAACAGCTTTCAAGGCATCCTGTTCATCTAGGATATAGTGCATTCTCATTCTTCATATTTTATAATTGTCCCCATTTAGTTTTTATCCCTTATTCAAATCGACAATTATGTTTTTCGAAACCGTTTTCTATATATAACTACAGAGATATGTAACACAATACTAACAATAAGATATATACACATTTTATTGTCGCAGTTATGCATTAAAAATTAAAATATTTTATATAAGGCATAGAGTCGAAATTTCACTATATTTCCAATCATCGTTAATGACACAAATATTCTATATTTTAACAATTAATCTAGTCCGTCAATGTATATTCTACCAGTCTCAGAATTTTCACAAATAATTAAATTCTACCAGTCTCAAAATTTTCACAAATAATCATAATATATATTATATTATATCAACATAAAGTTCAACATATCTAGAATTCTAAAGTAGTTAAATACCATAACATATTAATAAATGAACAAATGCACATGAAAATAAATATGGACATAAAATTCAATGACTATGACCAACTATCCTTGGCTTGAGATTTGTACGATTTAAAACAGGTCATCTTGATAATCAGACGCTCTTTATATTTATAGAGATTCAATCTCCACCAATCAGATTGAGAAAAAAATATTTTCTCTATCTCTAACAATATTAGGAGTAACTTTATCCAAGATAAAGTTATTATAATGCTTGCGATAGCCTATATGCCTTGCACTTCATTGATTTGGAAAAATAGAGGGAGATGTTGATTTTCTTATATTCATTATAATTCTGCGTTCTTCAACGAGCTGTAATTCATCTATACATTAACAATAATTCTTGAATTTCTTATCCTAGACAAGATTAGGAATTATTGTAGTCCAATAATCTGGTAATAACTTTAGTAATCCAGATATCCTCTCATTTTCAATTAATTTTATGCTCTTGTTTTTTAAATCATAATATCTCTCATGCATGACACCAAGGTGAGTGAAAATATTGTGCATTGGATTCATTTTATAGTTCAAATAGTAGTCCTTAGTTAATATGTTCACCCTATATATGACCAATAAATGGACAATAATAAATTATACATGTATAACAATATAAACAACACATGTTCACATGTTTAGCAATGCATATTTCAAAACCATGATCAAAATAACACTTATAAGTGTTCAATTCATGTATCGACAAATCACACAGAATAGAATCTAAGTTAATATAAGTTACCAGACATAAATAGAAGCATGCAAGCGCTCTCACTTGCCAAAACACTGGCTCACGCACGACCACGCACCGAAAAACATAATTCACGTGTTGTCACACGTCGAAACTAGGTCATCACGTGCCGTCACACGCCTTCACGCATAGGTCAAATATTGACTGTTGATCGATCAATATTTGATCGGTTTACCCATGGGTTAGGACCCGAGTTGGGTCAACTTGATTGACTAAATAGGTTGACCCATTGACCAATAGGTTTTGGCCAACCCGTTGACCAATCGGATTAGGGAATCGAGTTTTCCCAACTTGATTACAACCTGCAATGCAGTATGAACCCTAATATTTCAACGACGAAATTGGTTGTCTTTTGGCCACCCAACGATGACCATTTCATAGGGCTTTTGAAGCCTGTGGCACCCAGATGCATATTCATAGAATATCTGGTGAAGACGTCACCGAATTCTAGTGAATTAGGTGCAAGAATGTCATGGTTTTGGGTGAAAAAATAGGCCACTTAATTTCGTCCAATTTCATGCAAATTCGGTACAATGTTTTCTAATTAAACATGCATCTCATATCTAGAATTCATCCTAACATGATTCTAGGCATTAATTTCACAAAATTGCATGAATTCATTAATAACTAGAATATGTCCGTGTGTATTATTTTAAAACAAATTATTGTTCACACAAATTTAATCTCTAAACATGCTTCCTAATCATGTTTATTTCACCAACATCATAATTGCACAGATATAATAAGACTCTGATACCAATGTTAGTGAAAATAATACAAATCTAGGATCACAGAAAAAACATACCTAGTTTACTAAATCTGACAATTGATGATGATTGGTGATTTGATGCACTCCTAATGATATCCACAACACACTTTGCTAATTTGCTTCCTTGTTTCTGCAAAATATCTTCCGGAGTATTGAAGAGAAAAAGAGTTTTATATTTTCTTTGTTTTAGCGTAAAAGTTATCTCACCCAATGGAAGTTACGCCAATTTAAATAAAGAGGGAGAGTGACAGTTATCTTTAATAACTGCCAAAGGCAAAAAGGGAATTATCAAATATTATAGGTTAATATTGTATTTACAGCCCTAATGGATAGGGTTAACCCATCATTGGTGGACCACATCCAATAAATTCCTTGTGATACCCTTTTTGACTTATGCACTCCTTGTGCTATCCCTTTTGTTAATTCCAAGTCATTACCATCTACTGATGATGTCCTATTTCCAGATGCTAATTATATCGCAGTATGGTTGTGGCCTCCAATAACTTATGCTCACCTAACTTGATATTGCCTTTGTTGTGAATCAAGTCGCTTAGTGCCTATCTATTCCTACTTACAAAGACATGTGTGTAGTTAAACGCATTTTTTGTTATATTAAGGGCACCCTGTTTCATGTCATTACATTTCATCATGACTCTAGTCCTTATCTCATTGTTTATTCAGATGTTGATTGGGTTGTCGATGTTTTGATATGATTCTCTATCATTGGTGGTTGTATTTTCCTAGGTCACAACCTTGTTTGTTGGACTACCAAGAAACAGGTTGATGTGTCTCGCTCTAGTGTAGGCTCCAAGGATCGAGCACTTGCATATGTGATTACTAATGTTTGATGGTTTTGTTATATTCCACTATACTCATCTTCACTTGTGCTTTGTAACAATCAGTTTACTTTGCAGATGATCCAATGTTTCATGCTTGCACTTAGCATATCAACATCAACTTGCACTTCATTTGCAAGTTAGTTTCTCATGGGGCCATTCAACTCCAACATGTCTTTACCATTTCTTAGCTTGTTGATATTTTTACTAAGAGATTGTCTTGTAAGCATTTTCTCTCCTTATGTCTTCAATTATAACTTTGTGAGCTCCCGCTGCAATTGTAGGAGAATATTAAATAATATATATACTTTCTCATTCGGTCTAATTATAATTAGATTCGATTCTAATTGATTTGATTTGATTAGTTTGATTCTAATTTGATATTATTCTGATTTAGTATATATTGTTTTTTATGTTTTGTAATATTAGATTTCTTTTCAAACTATATTGTAATATTGTAATATTATAAATTATATATTATTTTGTTAATAATATTCATTCAGATTACAGGTCAATTTATAAATCTTTCACACTTCAATTATAGGCCTAGAAGCTCAACAAACGATTCAGAACTAGCAAGTAAAAGCAAAGTCTTTGCCACTTGTTTCGGTTTCTTAATTGATGTAAATATATATTATTTGGTTAATTATTCTCTTGTTTTCTTGGAATAGTTCGATGGAATATTCTTCAAGTGTGCAACTGCATCGATGGGTTGCCTTCTGGAACTGATAAATTTGGGAAAATATTTGCAAGTGTTGTTGATTGTGAAGGAAATAAATTTCGCCATATCATTGACTCGAGGAATGAATCTGAAATAGTTGTGTGATGGCGACAACTGTTAAGAGCTGTTTGATTATCCGAAAATAAAAATTATTTTAAAAATTCATTTTTTATTATTTATATTATTTTATTTAATTTATCATTAATAAAATATTATAATAATCTTCTATTATCAATGATAATATGCTAGATAATATAATAATAATCTAATTATTATTTTCACCTTAATTACTAAAAAATAATCAAATTAATCTTAATTTTAATATAATTATATTTTTATTTATTAATTTTTAGGACAAAAATAACTTTATTTTTAATTAATATAACAAGTAATATAAAAAATATTTTAGAATAATTATATTCAAAGATATTTAAATAAAATAATATATTAATATTCATTTATTATCTCTAACCAAATATAATAATTATTTATACTTATCAAATATTATAATTATTTACATTCAGTAATATTTTAAAAAATTTATAATCAAAATAATTTTTTAATTTAGTAATAAAATATTACTCAAATTAAAAATTTTCTTGAATTACTCAAAGAATTAATTAAACAAAGTTATATGCTTTTATAAATATCTAAAATCATAAGAAAAAAATCTCAAATCTAATCAATTGAAGTTAGGTAGCCATGTAGCGAAATAGTGATATCAATAAGAATGTAGTCTTTTCAATCCAAGACACCATTGGAAATGAAATTAAATAATGTTATATGTATACGTTTTTTATCAGTATATAATTTGCTATATAAATAATATATCATCATGTAATTTGATGTTTTTTAATTCAAAATTATTTAATTATATAATGATATATTATCTGTATATTTAATTATATAATAAGAAATATGAACATAGTTTTATTGAATGAGATTAGGAAAGAATTTAAAAAAAGGGTATCCAGTTGTGTACCCAACCATGCAAATGGTCCCAGATTTATTTTTGGGTCAGTTTTGGTTACTTAGAAGGTGAAACTAAAACCAGAACCCGAAAAACTGGAATGAATTGGTTTAACAAAAATTAGAATCGAAACCTATCAGAGATAGGCAAGCAAAGTATTGAGGAATTATTTTAGGGAGTTTTAGAAGAAGGCCCCAGAGGATGCACCTCAACCTGGAGACAAGACTAAAAAAGATAATGTGAGGGAAGCCGACTAGGAAGATGACGACCCTATCTTGGACGAAGAAACTCAGCCACCTTTTAAGAACCAGTGCAAGTGCTCGTGCTCGAAGAGACTACTCCCTTATCCTCCTCTATTGATCTTATTTTTTATTTCTACTCCTCATCTTTAGACTCTTCGTAGGTCTGACAAGAAGCAGACCTTGGCAAACATTATGCCAAAGAGGGGGAGTGGCTGGCGAGAACAAACAACAGGGGAGAAAAGAACAAAAGAATCATCAATGTTTTCATGTTTTTAATGATTTTCTGCAGGGTTACAGAAGAACTTTTTCTGAATTTGCTGAACTTGCTGAACCATTATTTTTTTAGTTTTGTAGATTGTTATGATTGTACCTTTTAGGACTGGGCAGTTCATAATTTTCTAATATATTGCCTTGTGGAATGCAAGGTTGTTTATGAACTACAGATTGTGTGCAAATTATAGTTTGTCTTGTGAGTATAATTATCCTTATCCTACTATACATAATACATATGATAAACTATATTGAATTAATATGATACAATAGACATATAATACAACATAATATATATTTTATAATATAATAAAGGCCAAACGACTATTTCCCACCCAAGGTTTAGCGTTTTCTCAAATGTCCCCCCTTTAACTATGGAAACACCAAACACCCACCCATGACCGGTTAGATTTAACAAAACCCTAACGGTGATAAGGGTAAAATCGTCATTTTCTCTATAATATTAAAAATAAACTAAAATAGAATATATTTTGCCCCCCTAAACTTTAAAAACTAAAATTCCCCCCAGCCTAAGTTTTAAAAAATCGCAGTTTCACCCTCCCGAAGCATTGCTGACGGTCTCTGGCTCCATTGCCGACGGTCTCTCCCTCCCGAAGCATCCTCACCTTTCGGAGATCTCTTTCCTCCCATTTGGACTTCCAATCGGAGTCGGAGAAGCTGTGGAAGACGAAGAACTTCGTCGGGGAAGACGAAGTTCTTCGTCTTCCCAGTCGTCGTCGTCGTCGTCGTCTGGGAAGACGACGTCTTCCCAGACGAAGACAAGACGACGAGACGACTCGTCGTCCTCTAGGAAGACGAGTCGTCTTCCCAGACGACGAAGACGAGATCGATCGATCTCGTCTTCGTCGTCTAGGAAGACGATTTCTTTTCCCAGACGACTTCTCTCTGCACCGGAAGCGTTGAGGTCGAGTTGAGAGGGGTCGTCGGTGGAAGAGAAACCGTTGGGAGGGGAAGACGACCGATGATGGCGCCGGAGAAAGCGACGGAGAAGGGTTTGGAAATTGGAAGGGTTTGGAAATAAAACCTAGGGGGGGAAATGCAATCTTTTCAAACTTAGCTTAGGGAAAAAATGTTAGTTTTTAAACTTTTAGGGGGGAAAATGAGATTAAATTTTTAGGCATTAGGGTTCTGTTAAATCTAACCGCTCATGGGTGGGTGTTTGATGTTTCCATAGTTAAAGGGGGGACATTTGAGAAAACGCTAAACCTTGGGTGGGAAATAGTCGTTTGGCCTATAATAAATATTACCGATATGAATAAGTACATCTTTTTAGAGAAAATGATGATATAATATAAATGTATATAAAAATTTTTAAAATTTTAGAGATGTTTATGAAAACAATGATGTGTCAAATATAATTTTTATTATTATATTAATATATTAATATTTTATTTTTTAAAAATATATCATACAATATAATATAATATACAATACAAAAAATTTTATTTTTAATACACAATTTCATTACCAATTCGTGCTTGGTTCGTAGTGGTACATGAAGAGACTTCAAGTCGGAGAGTTGGAAAGGATCCCCACCTCAAAAGTTCAAAAGGAGGTGAGATGCTTAGAGTATTTCATATTTGGTAATAGACTCGACTGGTACCTTGGGAAAAATTACATTGAGTGAATGAGACCATTTTGTTCATGATCAATTTTCAGCTTACAATCGACTAGTTTATTTAAGAATTCTATTTATGCAAGATATATTGATTATAGTCTTTCTCTTAAAAATTACTACACTTATTTTGCTTCCACTTTTTATGCTTGTTTGTGTGTAAAAATGTAATTAATCTTCATCTAAATCTAATCACTAATTAGGCTAAACAATCTAAAACCCATTTCACTCACTTTCTCGAGAATCTTCAATTATCAATATTCTACATTACTAAACTGTCAGCCTTACGATTTCACACATCATCTCTCAAGTAAAACCTGAAAGGCTCTTGACCGAAAATACAAGTGCATAGAGTGTGTTAAATTACTGCCACTAATAAAAACGACATACTTGAACAAGTACAAGTTTCATGTTCTCAACAACCTGTGTAGTTAGCTACACATTAATTCTTGCTAACACATACAATGTCCCAAGTTTCCAAAGGCATGCCATACTTACATCATTTGTTAATACATCGATAACTACTTGAAGCTTGCTCCCCGTTTAACCCTCGTATGGTCAGCTGCATCAGGTTAACACGCTACATTGCCAAACTGCAACCAAACCAATTTATTCTCATAAAGGAATATGTTAAAAAAAGGGAGAAAAAATAATAGTTGATCAAGTGATGGGAAACTAACTCAACTGCTGCTGCATATTTACCAGATTCCAAAGATGAAGACATCTTGTTATAAGAGATAACTTTTTAGGAAGAATATCATTGATTATCTTTAAGGTTTTCAAATTTACCATTCTGAAGATAACTTTGAGAGTCTATATAATATGAACTGATATATTTTCTAATCGATAGTGTAAAATTACCCGTATGATGAATTCAAAACTTCAAAAATAATCTATAATATTCTCTCATTATTAGAGTGCATCCATAAATTATGTATTATGTTACTTATGCAAACAAAAGCTATGAATGAGCTTAATTAACTCACCCCAATCTGAGAGAAATATCAGAGCTTTCGGAGTCAGGTTGAGGGGGGCCAGAGTTGCCATTGGTTACGGACTCTGAAGACTGGCCTTCCTCATACATCATGTTTTCTGAATCATCAGCAGTAGCTTCTCTTTGAGCGTTGGTTTTCTCTGCCACCTTCAGTTAACTTCTCATTAACAAATGCAAAAGCAAAACATTATATGAGACGAAGCAACAAGAAGATATGATGAGTGTTCATACTTGTTGCCTCAATCGGTCATTCTCTTCCATCAATTGCTTTCCCTGAAAATGGTTATGTATGAACAAGAAGAAACACAATCATAATAGACAGGGTGTATCATTCACTATGTTGAATATTCTCTTTCACAGCTGATAGTAAGAGTAGGCATCTCACCTTTCTTTCGAGTTCATTGATCTCTTTCGTAATCTTTTCACCCTGAAAATTACCTTAAAAATAAATAAAATTTGTGTCCATATTTTCCCAGATTGTTAAACAAGAATTGGGGAACAAAATATGACTATATCGAAACCTTTTTCTCAATCACACGGCTCAATCCAATTTCAAGAGTCTTTTCGAGCAGCTGCAATTCTTCTATGTTTAATCCATGGATCTCCTCTCCCCTTAGTTTCCTGTTTTTTATGGATAAGGAGTTATATTTCAGTATGCACATTACAATAACTAATCAACGCACAAACAAATCCATACCTCAGCTGCTTACTTTTCTCTGCTATCTCCTTACTTAGCCTGGCCAAGTTGTTGCTCTCTGCCAACTGAAAAATATATATCTCCATGTTATAAAGGGCAGAAAAAGAAAACGGAATGTAAAATTTGATCACACAAGCTTGTGAAATAATATCTAGTCTTACAATGACAGGACCATTTACCAACATAAAGCAGGATAAACCAGAAGTTAAGTAGGTGCTTATATCAACATTAATGGCATATGACAAGCTTGGAAGCAACTGGCAATAATAGAATAATAAGAATCTGAAAGAAAAACATACAATCACTCTGAAGTATCCATTTATGAGAGTTAAATGGATTTCTTCGGAAACAACCTTGATTCTTGCAATAGAAGCCATAATAACAGTTTCATCAAGGCCAACAGAAAATCACTTCCATCTAGTAGTTGTTAGATAATTAGAATATAAAGGAGTGGATTAACAATACTTTTTCGCGTATAAGAAATGAAAAAGTTGATTAGAAAAACCCCTAAAAAAATATAATTTTAATTTTAAAAAAGTAAAAAAAAAAAAAAAACCATAAAAAAAGTACTTCACAAACCTGCAACTCAAGTGATGGGCCTTCCATTTTCTCAAGGTTCTTCGAGTGGATACGATGCCTCTCTATAATTTCCTTAATGCTTCATGAGAAAAAACTACCACATTGTCAGTTACTGCATTGCTATCTACCAAGTGCAAGTACATTTAATTGGTTTAAAATTCCACATTCTAAAAGCACAGACAAGAGAAGTATTACAGTTAATAGAGATATTTCAGTTTGATATCAATGACAAAGAGAAGACAAGAATATATTCTTTTACTTGTTTGATTGTCGAAAGGAAATATTATTTTTCAGCAAAATTCCATTATCACATGAAGACAAGGAATTTAAGCATAAGTATCCTTAAAGCATAATTTATGAACAATCCACCAATAATACTGCAGGAGCAATTTGATGATTTCCACAAAAAAGAAACTTATAACATCAGTTAAAACACATAATTAAGGTTTTTGATGGAAAAGACATCACTTATTGCAGTTAACATTCTATGTGTCACATTGATTAGGTACTGCATAAACAATTTGTGAGGGTTGAAACCGGCTCACATGTGGAAACATTTAATCCCACACACTCTGCTATTGATGAAACAAAAGAGTTCCTTTGAACTCTATTGCAATATAAGCAGTTAATAAGAAAGTATGTGGATTCCACTCAAGTTATAATATACCCTTATTGGTTGAATTACAACAAAATGCAAGAAGACTTTCTCTCAGAAAACAGTCATAAATTAATGATGCACTTCAAAAACAATGCATCTTTTATCGAAGAAGATGCAAAGATATTAAATTCTATATTTAATACAGCTTAATTGATAATGACTAACGTATAATGACTAACTTATTTGATGAGGATGTGTTCATCTACAGCTGTTCGGGTAAGCAGACACTACCATCTCAATGCAAAGTAGAAATGGTAGTTTTACACAGTAACAGCCAGAATGCTATTCATGCACTCGTGTAAAAATCAAGTTTATCATGCATCTTCACTTTATCAGAGAGTCGATTCAGAAAAGTAAAATTTAAAGTTGAAAAGGTTGTTGGGCCTAGATAATCCAGCAGATACGTTCACTGAATCAGTGACTGTTGAGAACATAGGCTCTATATGAGCCTACAGCAATTTGAGTAATCAAGAGAAGTTGGTAGGGCAAAGTGGGAAGTCAAAGAAGTGTCAAGGTGATGATGTGTTACATCTTTTTCCATGTCAGCAATTGTTTTATTGAAAAGTCAATACGCACAAGGTATTGCATTTAGGGATGTTTTACTTGCTTGATGGAGAGATACTCTAGAAGCATTTGGTTAGAAGAGTGAAATTGGCATGAATGTAGAATTAGCGAGAATCATCATCATAAGGTTGAGAGAGTGAAATCCAACTAGAGGATCATGGGAAAACGATCTGTGAAAGAGTATAATTTTCTGTGTATTTCATATTCAATAGAATTACAATTATATAGGAGGTTAGGATAGCTAATTTAGGAAGACTATTAACTACTCTTATCTAAGTTTAGGAAGGATATTGTAGCATTCCTAATCTATATGATTCTCTATGATTCACTATCAATATAAATATCTGAATTCCTAATCTATATGATTCTCTATGATTCACTATCAATACAAATATCTCAACAATATCTCAACAAATCTCAACACGATCAAATGCAATACATTTATTGAAAAGCCTAGAAGGACAAATTAGAGAGGTGTGAAAGCTAGGGATTTAGGTGTGATCTTTTCATTATTTGTTGAGAAGTTAATATGCTCTGTAATACATTTGCTGAATATATAAAATTCTTGCTTCAGTTTGGAGAGTGGATGTAGGGTTTCAAGCCAAACCACTATAGATCATCTTGTTTTCCTTTCCTGCATTTATATTGCCTATTTTACATTTTCAATTTGAGTTTATATTGTCTTTTCTGTTTCGATTGGGTTGTGTTTCTCAATTTTTAAAGATTATTAGCATAACAATTCTCAAGCATTTCATAAATGCTTTCTTAACAATAAATTGGCATAGAGAAATCAAATTTCTTTGAAAGCAAGTTGGTAAGTGTTAGGATTAGGATAATAGAATAGCAGGATTAGAATAATAATTGAAGATTAAAATAATAGAATTAGTTTTAGGGAATTAAGGATTTTAATAGAGTTTGATTTGTCTTAGGATTAGGATATTAGAAGAATAAATAAAGACAATGAGAGAATGTGGATTCATAGAGGAAAAATGGTAGGAAATTGGGAAGATTCTAACTCCTCGAATTACGAAAGGGAAATTAGGGTGAGTTCTCATTAGCCATTACTCAAAATTAGGGTTGTAATTACAGATCAAATTTTGTAATTAAGTGGAATAAAGCAATACAATTTAGCCCTAAATCAAATTTGTATCAATTCATTCAATTTAGTTACAATTAAAACCATCGGTCACCTGACAAATTGGCACTAGAGTATGTAGGATTGTGGGTGATGGTGAATAGAAGAATATAAAGGAGAGTGGATGAACTGGACAAGAAATCATAAAAGTCAAGGAAAAAGTTAGTTGCCTAAACACAAGGATGGGAAAGGTCAATGTGAACATGTTTGTCCTTTAGGAGTCCTTAGCAAAAATCTTAGAAGCCTGAAATCCATGGACAAACCAGTGGAAGTAGGTGTGATGGCATTGGGAGAAATGTCTAGTTACGATGGCTTCGACTTTGGGGCATGTTGGGTTTCACTTACTAACCAAAGGCAAAGAAGTTAGGAAATCATTGGCCTGGGGACAAGTTGTCAATAAAACCAATGGTCTAGTTTGCAAGGCAAGGCTACTAAAGCTCCGGATTTTATGTAATGAGGACCTAACAAGTTGACTATTTCAAGCGAAGTGTTACTTCTCTAATATGGTATTGGGGATTTGGAAAAAGTAGCCACAATAGCTATGTGCATGGAAAGTGCGACACTCAATTGGCCTCAGTGGGTTGTGGCGAGGGCCCTAATTGCTGATTGAGCCAAATTTAAAACAAATTGATGGATCGTTCATGGCCATCACAAGAAGGGAATCCCTATGAAGAACTCTTATCATTTTGAAAAACCAGTACGGTAGCAAAATACATGCCTTGATTCGAAATACTATCGACACCACTTAAAGTATGTCAAATGAATTACTGACAGGCTCATTTATCAATAGGTTGTGTAAGGAAGTAAAAGTAGAAATAAGGATGTTATGGTTGCATCATGTCATTAACCCAAAAGATAGAGACAAGAATTTCCTGGTGAATTGTATGTGAGATTGAAAAACCAACAAACCCTACAACCCTTCCCAATGATACAAGGGGCGATACACAAATCCAGTATCGAAATTTAGCAACTCAAATGTTTCTACGCAAAGCTGACTATAGGCCAAGCAAAAGCCCAAGAGCACACAAAAGGTATCTCAAACTTTCAACAAGGAACATCAATTATTTGTCTAGGGAATAACAATACATCAATCCAAAGAGATGGAGGGTTTTCTTGAATATCTAAGGCAAAGTTTTGGTAAAATGAGAAAAAAATTATATTTTTGTTGTGATATAAAATTTGTACTAGAACACCAATGTTGTTGCCAAAAACTCCAAGTGCTCATCATTATGAATGACGATAATGAGGACAAAAGGGTTCTAACCTAGTTCATCTTAAGGATAAAGTGACTTTCATTAGGGGGTTAATTTTAGAATTAGAATAATAATTGAAGATTAAGAAAACAATTAAATTAATAATTGAATTACTTTTAGGTAATTAGTGATTTTAGTAGAGTCAAAATTTGTGATAGATAAGATTAGGATATTGGAAGAATAAAAGAAAACACAAAGAGTGTGGGGGGATTAAAAAGGAAAAAAGGCTATTAAGTAAGATTTAGGCTCAGTAATATTATATGACTTAATTAGTGCTTAATATTGTTCAGTGTAAATTATGTCCATAAATAGACCAGTAATAGTTTTTTTCCCTTTTGGTGATTAATAGACAAGTAATATTGTACACACTAAAAGCAATCAAACCATCAAGTGATGTGTCACGATGTTGGGAATTACTTTGGCATAGAGAGAGAATAAAGGAACAAATAGTCTCGGCCAGGAACCTATGAAAAACCTCTATCACAACATTGATAAACCATTTACTTAAAAATCCTAAAAGGACAAGTGATCTCGATAATGTAAGTCTATACAAGCAATAATCTCAGCGATGTATGCAATTCAAAATATCGTCATTCATAATAAACAATAATAAAACTAACAAGATTTAATACAGCAGATAAATAAATTCAAGTCAATATTTTTTTAAAAAAAATTTATCAAATCCTCGAGCTGGATCAACAAAATCAAAAAACGTGACAGAAAAGCAATGTCTCACAAGGTGAAATACAAGATGATCTCTTAAAATCACAAGATGGGTTAAGAATCAAATACTACAAAAATAAACGTAAATATTAAGATACAGATGGCATCATGATTGATCATACAGTAGAAAATAATCCACTGCAGTCAGTTACAATAGAATATTGCATAATTTCTCAATAAAAAATGAGTCAAAACCCACCCCCTATATAAATCATATTTCTCATTTATAACATTTATTATCACGAATTCCTGATTCTAGACATGTCTGCCATGGCCATTTTCTTGCTAATCATTATTTTATGTACTAAGAAGACCTACAATGCTAATACATTCGTCTTCATACACAAATGAAATGACAATATAAGGAAAACTAAAGGGTTAAATCTTATAAACCTTTCAACGTTAAGAAGACGATATTCAAGCGATAGCCTACTTAGACCACAAGAAAATATAAAGGCCAAAGGACAGAGATAAAGAAGGAAAGCCTAGAAGATAAATGCACTAAAGGTATAGTTATTGCAGCTTCTAACGAATATGTGAATTCTTTGTCATAAATTTCTTGGCTTATCTCCTGTTTCAGGCAGTCCTTTCCATGAAATTGTAGCAAACCAATAAACATTTCAGACTAAAAAGTGTACATATGTATACTCTCCCAGAAATAAGCAATCCTTTTCTGTCACATACCTTTGGTCCTGATCCACTCTCTTATCCCTCAACCAATGACACTATATTTGCACCTCCATGACTTTATACTCAAAACACTTACCAACATGTAATATATATATATATATATATGCTAAAAAAGAAGGGAAATTTTAATTTTTCTCAAAAAACAGTACTAAGAAGAAGAAGAAGAAGAAGAAGAAGAAGACGAAGAACACACCACAACCTTCAACAAGAAACTCACTTGATGAAATAGAAGACAGATACCATAAATTTGAAACTATATGTCTTATCCAACAGTAGTAAAAAAAAAAATAGATCTATAAAAATATAGGCCAGACAATTTCTCATCGAGTGCTGAGGCTGAATTTATAATTCCAACATTGTCATATCAAGTTGCAGATCATCCGCCTTTACTACATGAAATATTTTATTACTTTTGCATTTTTAATTTGAACCAACACAACTTCTGAGACCCCTGACATCTATTAATACCCTTGAAACATCTTAAATTTAACTAAAAAGTACAAAACATGCTTAACATTATATGCATAGAGATAGAGAGAGACCTCGAGTTGGTGAATTCAAAGAGTTTCCCCGTAGCGGAGAAGACAATAAGAGCAACATCAGCATCGCAAAGAACAGAAAGCTCTTCGGCTTTTTTGAAAAGCCCTCTTCGTCTCTTGGAGAAAGTCACCTGCCTCGCCGTCACGTTGTCGATTTTCTTGATCTGAATCTTCTCTCTGACCATTTTTCCCCTTCTCGTTATTATTTTTAACTTCCTAAAAACAAACAATCAAGCATACAGCAATAGCAACAAATTAAACAAAACATGAACAAAAGAGGAAAAAAAAAAAACTTTTTTTTGACTTGTAAGAGCGAGGAAATAACCAGCATGTAATCAAACAAAACAAACCAAAAAAAAAAAAGAAAAACAATAAAGGATTCTATAATTAGCTGTTGTTTAGGGTAAAATAACGGTAAGAGAGAGAAAAGTCAGTAGTAAAAGTGGCGGCATTTTACTAAAAATAGAGAAAGAATCAGAAACAAAACCCTAGTAAGCAATATGCAGATATTAAAAAAGAAAAAAGAACGAAAGAAATAAACTTGTCTTCAGATCCAAAGCGATAAAAATGCACCAATTGCAAGCCAAACAAGGAGTGTTGTGGATTGGCTAAGAAATTAATTGCATTAAACTCACCAGTTTGGGGGGATTGGTAGTGTTTGTAGTGGGATTCTGAGTTTTTCCGTTTAAAGAGTTTGAAGTCACCAATGACAAAGGGAGAGATGGTAAAGGAAAGAATGTGAGCGGAAAGAAAGTCCGATAAGATAAAAGGAAACTAACCCTTTTATAGTGAAACAGCTTCTGTTTGACTTTTCTTCTGAAAAAGACTGGATTGGTGGAAGAAGGGCAATAGGAATATTTATGGTAAATTGGAGGGTTCTTGTTTCATTTCCATTTTGGATGATGCCGATAGTTTGCCATTGGTGCACCGCAAGTTATTCCTTCCAGAACCAATTTTTTTATTTAAATCTCAATTTTAAAATTATATATATTTTTTCTAAGTACACATGATCCTGCCCTTTTCTGTGTATTAATCATATATTTTTTTTCTTATAAAACATCTTTAAAATATAAAATTAATTTCCTAATTGAATCATATTTTTACTTTTCATTTCTCAAACTTAAAGGTAAGTTGCTTTACCATTTTTATTTTAAAGAAATTACTTTTGAATATGAATAATATTATATTATATACTTATTTTTTATATATAATTTATCTATATAGATGATTTGTTATTATATGATTAAATATTACTTTATTTTTAATTAATTATTATATTATTTATAATTTATATAATTACATTATATATACATTTTGAAAGGATAATTAATTGAATTAGCTATAGTATAAGGTTTTATACAATTTTAATCAATATTCAAGGGATTCTAAAAATATTTGTCTAACCTTAAGGAACCCTTGACCTCCTACATCTCACTTCCATCAAAGTTTTCAGTAAATTTTCACTTAAAAATCAATAAATCCAACAAAAATTTCATCTATATCCAAGTAATTTTGTTTTTTGGTTGTTTCTTGTTTTTATTAAAGGTTATTGTGAAATTGAATTAGAATTTATGTAAATGTGAAGACACCCTAGGTAGAAGTTATTAACGTTTAGGGCAGTCTGAAACATACTTTTAACTAAATTATGTATTCTTATTAAGGGTTATTTTGAATTTGAGTTAGATGTACAATGTCAATTCTTTATTTTTATGATTTAACGTTGTGATATTGACTTAGAATTTGTTAGAAAGCGTGGGCAGACATGATATAAGCCTATAGTGTTAAGGCCAATTTTGATTAATTTTTCAGGTTTATTTTGCCTTTTATTAAAGATTGTTGCGAATTTAAGTTAGAAAAACTTTATTTTTCAAATAATTTCTCAATTTTTATCAAGGATGGATGCGAATTTCAATTAGATTTTATGTAAAATTTGAGGTAGTTGCATTTTTATACTATAGGTGGGATATGTCTAATAGACGCAATTATGCTTAGTGGGCTTAAGTGTGTTTTCTTAAAGTTTTAGGTGTTATATGATAATTATAATGTAGGGTTTTTTATGTTTTACAATAAAGGTTTTTTGACATTTTACATTTTAGGGAGTGTATAATACTCGAAATTTGGAGTTATGTGAAGATGTAGAATTTCCTATGATATTTATACAAATGTAATATAACCAATTTTTTTTTTCCCTTATAAGATTTATCATAAAAAAAAAAATTGAAATAGGCTTTTATGGTTAATTCTGGAGGAGAGTAGATTTCAGCTCTTGACAACACAACAACTTATGTAAACGGAAAACAAAGATTGTTGAATATTGAACAAGATACAACATTTCAAGGATTGGTGAATTATTAAGCTCTCATTAGAAATAAACCTAAGATAGAAGTGTATCTACATAATAAAAAAGGTTCATAATTTGTTTTATTGGATTATCATATGAGATTCAAGATAATGATAATGTTTGATGTATTATATCATTAGCTAAAAAGATAAAGCAAGCGACACCTCTTTATGTCAAGATTACTCGTAAAGAAATTTAAGAAAAATTTCAAGAAGAGTGTTTCAAAGAATAACAAATTATTGGACCTTCTACTGCTTCTTTAGAGGATCATTATTGTTCACCATTTTTGATTAATGTGAAGGTTCCAAAGTTGTAGTATGATCTAGAAAAAGTTATTTAGAGAGAAGATAGTCATTGCAATACCACATATAAAAAGCAAAGGTGTAATGTGAATGTTGGTATTGATTTGGATGATCTTGAAGAAGTTTCTTAGATAGAGTTGTTATCAACTACTAAGGAGTAGGTTTGTTATTAATAAAAGAGATGGTTTCATTTGTTAATCATAGTTGTATATATATGATGAATGCCATTAGATTGGTAGAATCGTGACAAGGGAATCAATAGGTTGTTTGATTGTAAGAACCCTATGATCACATTCGGTGGTCAATCTATAAATGTTTGTAGCCTCAATATTATTTTAATTTAGGGCACAAATAATACAATAAGATTATCATAGTATTGAATAACCCTGTTGAAAGGTAACGACAAATCTCATATGTTAAGATTATAGGTGTCAACCTGATATAACACATGGGTGCATACTGAGAGCATGTCCAGCAAACAAACTCAACAAGAGGATTATACATAGATGATACCTTAGTATTTGTTGAATGAATCCTCTATTGGACGGCGGTGTATGCAATTCCTAGACTTGAGATCACTAGAATGTCTTGTACACCAATAAACTTAGTTTGACACTAGCCTATCATAAACTTTTTGAAAGGTTATCAATGGTAGTGATTGGCTATGTCAAGAAGTGTAGCAAGACTATGGTAAATCAACAAAGGATCATCACTCCCACGTACAAGAGAAATATATCTCGTGATGCTATTTGACTAGTGACTATGACCAATAAAATATGTGGCCACAATATGGATTTAGGTCAAAGCTCGAATCTAATTAAACCTATTTATTGTTTAGGAAGAAAAGTGAAGAAGTCAAGATGATTGTGGTGGACATTATTTCTATGTCTCAGCTTTGATAAGATATTAATATGATTAAGGATTTGAATACATGGGAATTGTATCACTGAAAGGTTACATCAATTCACATTGATTTTTGGTATATTGAGTGGTCATAATATCTTGCTAGAGACCGCTCATGGTCCATGAATAATAAGCTGATTAATTGAGCATTAATCACGAATATTATTCATTGTCAGTATATTAAGGAGTTTATAGGTCAAACACATAAGAGGTTATTTATTGCGACTCAGATTATTAGGGTGTTAAGCACAAAAGAGTGAATCACCAAAGGCTGGAGATTTTGAAATTTGGAAAATTATGTTTTAGAATATTTAGAAATAAATATTTAAAACATAATTGAGGCACAATTAATATAATTAATGGGTTTGGGCTAATTGTGCAAATACCAATAAGAGTTAGGGTAAAGTATATAAAAGGGATTATTAGGGTTATACTATAAATTCATGTTGTTCTCACAACTTTATAGGTAGAGAAAATTTGAGAGTCTCCCTCCTTCTAGCTACCACTTTATCTTTCCTTAAGAAGAAATTTTTTTGAAAAATTATTCATCAATCCTATAGCATACTCATTCAATTATCATAGTCTAGCACATATGAGTCCTCTTGTTGTTGTAGAGCCATGTGGATGAGTAGGGTCTTGTAAAGTTTATAAAGGTAGTGTTTTCAATCCAGGACAGATTCAGGATGAATTCGAAAAGAATGAGCCTCCAAATGCAAGTATGAAGGTTTTTAACCTTCTCATATTGCATATATAATTATCCTTTGATCCTAGGATTGGGTTTCTCATGTCTTTTATTATTATCCACTGTTATTTTGTTTCCTACAAGAAAATGTTCCTGTTAGGATAATGCTTTAAAACTAATCAAATTGTATTTGTGTATAACGTAATCTATTCATTTATTAATAAAAAGTATTTATTGTTTATTCATATTAATGTCTACATAATACTTTCATAAGAATAATATGTCTTTAGAATAATAGAATTGTGACGAGGGAATCATATGATTGATCTTGAAAGCCTTATAAACATATTAGATAGTCCTTCTAGAAACATTCATAAGCTCGATACCACTTTAACCAAGGGCACAAGTAATAGAAATAATATTATCATAATGTTGAGTGATCCCATTAAAAATGTAACACTCATAGGTAAGCTCTAAAGACATTTCCATTTTTTCCTTTATATTAGGTATGATTTAAGTAAATTCTTTAATTTTTGTAAAAGGGAATGAATGTGCACTGCAAAGGTGTCATCTGTTCATTAACGACGGTAATACCAACCATGCGGGGTTAAGTGTACTACCTGTTCGTCATGTTTGTATCAAATATAAAAAGGAGACATCATGCTAAGGTTATTCATAACTCAAATTTATTTTATTCTACCCATAGTAAGACATGTTTATAGTTGGATATCATACTTATAATAGAGTACTTGTTTGCAGTAAAGCCTAGCTATGATTATGTTTGGTAGTCCAATAAGAATGTAGGCGAGTGGACTACACAACAAGTGCTCACATGACTAAGGTGTCAAATCTCTATATTCAATCCAAATGATAATGTTTTCACTGAGAGATGTCATGGTCACACTAGTTAGGGATCCGGGGAATAGTTTCTTAGTGACCAAACGAGACATAATTGACCCTAAAGATATGTTATATAGCCTAGAGGTTCTTGAGTTTAGATGTGAGTTTCATATATGAGATATAAGACCCATAATCATCTTGATGGGAGTTTAGAGATTGACTATAGATGTTAGAGTTATCATGGGTTGAGCTAATGGTATTTTGGGGATTATGAAAGAGTTAGTACTAGATTTTTCCACTTATTGAGTGACTTATCACTTATTTCCTTACTTTTATGTGTATAGGTACAAGTGATCATAACGGCTACAGGGCGAGTGACGGTCAATGTGTATAGAGCAATTAAGAGTATTTTTTTGTCATTGAGTTCATGTATTGATGTTTCATGATTTTGTGATCATGTTTAAGCTACACAATAGTTTTTGTATCATGGAGATTAATTTTGTTAATATGATGTAATGAGACAACCTTTGATAAGTTTATGCAAATTGTTAATGTAACAGTATTTTGGTAATTTGGTGCTAATTAATGTTGTTTTAACTATTTTGTTATAAGAATGCATATCAAATAGTCCAAGTGGTGACATCTTCCTCTAAAGAGTAATACTATTAGAGGGAGGTGTTACATATGACAAATTTCTTGTCGACAATAGTTAATAGAAGTTGAAGTTGACGTGAAATTTACATCACTCACAAATATGATAACTATGTTGAAATCAACAATGATAAAAAACTAACATTTTTCTTTAATAAAGGAGAAGTAAAAAGAAAAATCTTCTATTGCATTTTACAATGACTTTTGCATATTTTATCTCGACTTTTGATAACAACCCTATTTATGATATCGTCATACAACTGATGTTAGTAACAAAGATTTGTGGGATTCAGGCAATAACATCTATGAAACATGGCTATGATAGTTCTTAAAAAGTTAAGTGCCAATATGTATTATGAATATTTTTCTATTAAGTACATAAATGATAATATGAGGATGACTTATGCATAATAAGTAGGCCAAAGGACTATTTCCCACCCAAACTATGTTGAATTCTCAAAGTTCACCCTATTAACTATGAAAATACCATTTATTCACCCATGACCGGTTAAATTTAACGGAACTCTAACCCCTAAAAATTTAATCTCATTTTCCCCCAAAAAGTTTAAAAACTGACATTTTTTCCCTAAGGTAAGTTTGAAAAGATCGCATTTCCCCCCCTAGGGTTTAGTTTCCAAACCCCTTCACTTTCTCCGGCATCATTACCGGCCGTCTCTCCCTCCCGATGATTTCTCTTCCACCGATGACGCCCCTCAACTCCACCCTAACCCATCCGGCGTCTTGAGACGACGTCTGGAAAAAGGAATTGTCTTCCCAGATGACGAAGACGAGATTGATTGATCTCGTCTTTATCGTCTAGGAAGACGATCGTCTTCCCAGAGGACGACGAGTCGTCTCGTCTTAGTCTAGGAAGATGATTGTCTTCCCAAATGATAAAGAAAAGATCGATCCATCTCGTCTTCGTTATCTGGGAAGATGATATCTCTTTCCAAACGTCATCTCTAGACGTCGAATGGGTTAGGTTGGAATTGAAAGGGGTCGTCGATGGAAGAGAAACTGTTGGGAGGGAGAGACGACTGGCGATGACGTCGGAGAAAGTGAAGGAGTTTGGAAACTAAACCTTAGGAGGGGAAATATGATCTTTTCAAACTTGGCTTAGGGGAGAAAAGTTAGTTTTTTAAATTTAGGGGGGGAAATTAAATCATATTTAAGTTTATTTTTAATATTAAATATAAAATAACGATTTTACCCTTACTATTATTAATTTTAACTGCTCATGGGTGGGTAAACGGTATTTCTATAGTTAATAGGAAGAACTTTGAGAATTCAGTATAGTTTGGATGGGAAATAGTCGTTTGGCCTAATAAGTATCTCATGGAAGATGGTTCAGATTGGGTTATTCATTTGAATATGATTGATCGAGTTGCATTACCACCCATTGTCAACCGACCACCTAGGAGACGTCAAACTGTTTATTTATAGTCAATAGTTGAAAACATGACACGACAAAGTGTAGTCAACATAATTCATTTGAAAGACACTTCCATCCATTGTCAAGAGCTTCAACATGAAGCAACAAAAATAGAATATAGTTATTAGAAATTTTCGATTTTTGGAAGAAATTTGGCCAAATGGTGCTTTTAAGCCAAATTCAACAAATTGGACAAAAAAATTATTGGCCCAATTTGGTCAAATTAGGTGTTTAGGCTAGCTTTAACCATTTGGACAAGACAATTATTAGCAGTCTAACCAAAACACCACATTCGACCACATTTCTTTTAACCGCATAGGCAATTTCTTCCCTTTATTTCAATCTTCATATTGATTGTACCTTTTATGTTATTTAAGCATACATAGACAAATTCTATAAATTGATATTATCAAAATTAGGGCAAACAATTAATCATAGTAATACTAAATATTGTAATTCAAGAAACCCATCAAATAGATTCACATAAAGGCACAAAATATTCTCTAGGTCTTAATATGCATCAAACAATGTAAAACTTTAAATATGTATAAACATTATTCTTGAATTCTACTAGCCTTAAATTTACCCTAATTCTATTCCTAATAAATTAGATCTTACAATTATCACAAATTAATTGAATTTAGACATATTTGACTCCACTGATGATTTGATATAAAATTTCGACTTGATTATTGACGTGGTTGTTGAAGAACAAACTTGGTTTTTCTCCCTTTCTCTTGTAGACCTTTCTTGCATAAAATTGATGGTGAAAATAATTTAGTTGTATTTGGGCAAAGAGAAAACCAGTCTTATATAATTATTAGAAAAACATCAATTACACTATCATCAAAGTGTATTATACTACATAAATTCTTTTAGACTGATTAATCATACTTTAACCTATAATTTATTATTAAATTTATACTTTATATTAATTACACAGAGACCGCATTAATGAAAATATTTTTACATTCTCTCACTTGGTCCATAGTTTCATTAAATGATTTATGGTCTAATAATAAAGCATAATTCATGAAACAAAGCTAAAGTTTTTCTTAAATTAGTCAAAATCAATCATCATTAAGTAAAAACTCAAAAGGATCATAACAATCATATGTCATTAGATCAACATAGTTCTTTCTATGTATCACTATTTAAGTCTTATACGTAACATGATCTGTAATGAAGTATATCATAATAGTCCAACGATAATGTCTTTATTAAAGACATATTCTATTAACATTTTCATAAAATATTCATTCAATTATGTAAATACACAATAACATAACTAATAGCATGATAAAACACATATATAGATTAAAAACAATATATACAAGAATCATAGTGTAAACCACATAAGAACACAATACATCATAAATTATTACTAATAATGTCCATTCTTTAGAAATTTTCATTAACTGTGTTAGGTGGCAATCCTTTAGTTAATGGATCCACAATCATAAGGTTAGTGTTAATATGTTCAATTACCACTTTTTGTTTTTGAACTTATTTCTTAACAGCAAAATATTTCAATTTCACATGTTTAGCACCCTTGGAATACTTATCGTTTTTAGAGAAGAAAACTGTTATGACATTATCACAATAAATTTTCAACAACTTGACAATATCGTCGATAGTCTTAAGCCTTAAAATAAAATTCTGCAACCATAATCCTCGAACTATGGCCTCAAAGCATGCTACATACTCAATCTCCATAGTAGAAGCAGTAATAACAAACTGTTTCGCACTTTTCCACAAAACCACTCAACCCACTAATAAAAATAAATATCCAAAAATAGAGTTTCTAGTATCCTCACAACCAACAAAATTAAATCTAAATAACCTATGACCTCCAAATCACTAGATCTCTTATAAGTGAGCATATAATCTTTTGTTCCGTGTAAATATCTTAGTACTTTCTTTGTAACTTTCCAGTGGTTCATCCCAAGATTAGTTCGATACTTGCCCAACATCTTGATAGAGTTTGCCCAAGATTAGTAAAATCTAAATCAAGAAGGATTTCATTCTTTACTAATCTTTGTATTATTTCCTTTTATATGTGGCTCAAACATTTATGCCACAAATAAGGAAACCTTTCATCCACAAAGGCGCGCTTTGTACCAATGCTATGATGTAGGGTTCATAATGTCTCAGTAAACAAATTATCAAATTTCAATTTATATAATCCATCACAAAGAACACCAAAACCAATAAGATAATTATGTTTAAATAAATTGAAACATTCATTCCTTAATTTAAAATAGTATCCTTCCATATCAAGTTTGTATAAGGACACTAAGTTTCTTGACAACTCAAGTATATAAAAGGTTTGAAACAAACGTAAATTATTTCCAGTATTTAAAATTAAATGGTAGATTCCAATGACTTCAACTTGAGCTTTGACTCTATTCCCCATGAACATAAATTTTTCATTGTCGTTTATGGTTTGGATTGTAAGGAATCTCTGCAATGTATTTGAAATGTGAGTGGTACAACTAAAATCAATCCAACAAGTATTATAAGAAACTTTTGATAAATTTGATTCGAAACATACTAAAGCATTAGGTTTACCTTTCTTTTCGAACCATGGCATATGTTTGTCATTAAAATGTCGATATAACTTGGTGAAAGTACTGATGAAATTGTAGTATGAAAGTGGGCACAAACAATATATACATACATATATAAAAATAAATAGATAAATGTGAAACATATTTGTACATATGCATAAATATAAATATGAATTTGTACACATATATGCATACATAAATACAAAACACATACATACATACACAACAAATAAATACGAAACACCTAAACATGGCCACACAAATAATAATAATAATAAATGGCCAATACAATCCTCATAGTCCCTAAATCTTCGCTAGTGAAATTGAATGGACATCACTAATTCAAGTACTCAATAAATCTAAACGTAAAAAACTCTTGAACCAAATATCTATTGTGGCATATCAACATGCCTAAAAAGTAAGCGAATCCATCTGTCTAAGACCTCTTAAGTTTAGCCAATATCATAACTGAGCTATCATGGTTAGTAGGTATATGTATGGACTCATCATGTCCTTGAACTAGTTAACATCAAATGTGTAACTCAGTGAGTTGTAAAGATAAGTACTCCAAAATTTTTGCACTTGAATGGTTCCGAAACACACTAACCACTGTCAAAGTTTATGTTTACAACTTAGGAGTGCTGCTTCAAGAGATCATTTACCTTAGAAGATGTTTCAAAAAAGAAGCAAGCATGGTTGATAAAACAATTCTAACTAATTGTGCTTATGATTGTTATCAATGAAAGATTGGTTGAAGAGAATAGATGCAAAACAAATGTACATGTCAAAAGAGAAAGAATCAAAGCATGCATTTGCAAAAAAGAGAAAGGATAAGGATTTTACCTACTCTTTTGCCTCATATATGGATATAGGATGATGAAATGCGTCACCCACTTGCAAGACCTCCAAAGAATATCCACCACCAAGCCAAAAGACCGCTCTTGTTGTGAGATAGAGAAAGGAGAGAGAGCTTTGCAATTTTAGTGAGAGAATTTAAATTTAAATTTAAAATGGGCTAACTCACTTTGAATAAACTAACTTCATTCTTTGATAATGGTGGTTAGCTATAGTTTTCTAAAATTCTACTTTTGGCCCACAAAAATGTTGATTTAAAGATTTGCCATACATATATGTGTGCGTGTGTGTGTGTATATATATATATATATATATATATATATATAAAATATTTTAGTCACATTAATTCTATCTCACTAACACCTTAACTTTTAAGATGTTATTTTTGCATCCATGTAGCATTTTATATGATTCTTACTATCCTTCAGTCGGTGCTAGCCAACCCCAGATAGTTAATTCTCGCTCTTGTAAGCTTGGTTCATTAGTGTGACCCTTTAGATTCACTATAACGTAGTTGTGAGTTCCTTTTCGAACAATCTGGAACTATATCCAAAACCTTAATGACTATGGTAAACATCTAATAATATGTCATAACCCCTAAACCACGATAAAGAAATACTCTATTGAACCTAAAATCTTCATTCGTACATTTCATGTAAGTAATATCCTTCCGTTGTCCAATCCAGATAGATTTCAGACTCATGGATTGTCAAAGTCCTAATTTTGATTCTTTATAAATCATCAGTTTAAATATTTGAAACATGTCATAACGAACATCCTTCATATGACTTATATTATACTCTGGTCAGAGATTCGATTTTCAATATTTATCAATGATTGCTTCAAACTCAGATCTAGATCGAATCAACGAATATTTAAAACCTAATACTTTCAAGTCAACGGATCTTATCTTAACCAACATTCTTCTCCACATACAAATAACACATGACCAATATAATTTGTTTTACGAGATGCGATTAACCCCGCATATATACACCATATGAATCACACATATCTGTATCAGATTCAACTATTATGCCTCAGGTCAAAGGATTACTTCATACACTTGCACGATTTTATAGTAAGTCATTGACTATAATTTAATGACCATGTGACTTATCGTTATTAGTCATTTTCGAAAAGTAGTTCTCTAACTGTTTATCCATACTAATACCCTAATGGCATGACTATCATCATTACACACACTATTATCATCTCATGACATTCAACAGAAATATTCGTATGTGTACTATGTGATATAATTGCCCAAGTTATATCATATTTATAGGAAACAATTCTATGATTTAGTTTATATTAAATAAGTCATTTAGACAGTTCATACACATATTTTATATTATCACAAAATAAAGAAAACAACTTATGTATATGAACAAAATAACTATTTCTTTATTAATAAATTATTTAGAAGATTATATACAAGATAAAATACATTAAAATCGACAATAAAAATAGTTTCTAGGGCATACACTAACAATCAGAAAAGACGATTGGGTACTCTAGTTAAAGATGATCCGGATGACATTGATGACATGAATAAGCTGCAGAGGTTTGTGATGGTTGCATTTGGGGCATGCAAGAAGATCTCACTCTTCGCCCAACAATGAGGAAGGTTATACCGATGCTTGAAGGAGTAGTTGAAGTACCTTTTCCACCAGGTCCATGCATGGCCATTCAACATCACAAGCTGAAGCCAGCCTTTTATTTCCTGTAGCACTTTCAGTCAGGCACTCTATAATATAATAGAGGATCCATTGTACAATCTTCCTAGAGGTATTAATTGTTTGTTATAGTGGTGTCGCTACTAATTCAATAAATAAATATATTATAGTTGCTATAAATTAATGTCTCTTGGTTATGGTTGGTTGTGCTTGATGAAGCTGAAGCTAGAACAATTTCTAGTCCGAAAAAAAGCTCCATTGCTCTTGTTTTGCTTCAGATTATTTCCTTGCATTTCCAAGCACTTGGGGGGAAGCTGAAAGGATCCCTTGGAATGCCATACAGCCAAGGACACTTTGGTAATTCAATATACTTTTTTTTCTCGATATAAATTTGGATATATTAATATTTAGTTTCTGAGTAAATAATACGGAAAGGGAATGCTGTATTTTCTTCGCTTGAAAATCAAAAGCGTAAGTCACGCCGACAAAAAGAACCAGGTCCAGCAGACTGACACAAAAATAAAGGCCTGTTCGAAACTTCCATGCAGGAAAATTCATCCTTAAAATAATTCAATGAAGTTGTGGAGTTAGAAAGACTAGACATAATTTTTTTCTCTGTGGAAGATTGAAAAGGCTGAGTCCTTGGGTGGAGTCTATGTTTGAATTATTCAGAGTTGAAAATTCAAACTATGACACTTAATTTTCTTTAATTGCAAACTTCATGTTTACTTTGATAAGAAAGTAATAGGAAGCTTTATTTAATAAAGAAAATTAAGTCAAAAAATGGAAGAATTAAGAAATTTTTTATTTAACCTTAAAAAAATTTCCCCACTTTAGGATAAAAAGTAACCTTTTAAATTTATACTTACATTTTTTTTCAATAAATTTTTAGAATGTCTAGAAAATAATATAATTTC
The DNA here is from genome assembly GCF_011075055.1 of Mangifera indica. Classification (NCBI taxonomy): domain Eukaryota; kingdom Viridiplantae; phylum Streptophyta; class Magnoliopsida; order Sapindales; family Anacardiaceae; genus Mangifera; species Mangifera indica. The sequence continues at coordinate 18,323,543 of NC_058137.1, read as the reverse complement.
TCTTATATTTATAAATAATAATAATAATAATAATAACAAAATAATTTTCTATTATTTGATGGTAAAATAAATTCTCAAGGAATAATATAAGTGACAAAAAAAGATGTTTCAACTTTCATATATAAAAGAGTATAACTTGTTTAATGATATTTTAATATTAAATTTTTGACTTACTTGTTTCAGTAGTTATGAGATCGATCATTGGATCTGGAGTTTAACTTATTCAATATAATCGGTTCTATCCAAATAAGATAGTCTGACTTAGGTAATGTTCTTTGTTACAGAAAAAAAATACAAAAAAAAAATTAAATTCTAGACAATGTTTCTATATTAATTTTAGTGAACATATTGAAGAGACAATTGAACTAAAATTTACCTTTCTTTTTTTTGGCAAATCCGTCATATTCCCATCTCATTTGTTTGAATTTCATGGATTAATGATGAGTATAAAATTATTAAAACTTGTGGAATGTGTACATTAAGCTTCAATTGGGCATTTTATGCTTTAAAGTTTTATAAATTGATAAACATTTCTTTTATTTTTAATGCTTTCTTTTTTTTTAAAGTAAAGTTATGGGATCTTTGGTTATTCATCAGGGCACCACGAGGGGCAAACATACGCATGCACACACAATCATACATGTGACAATTCTTTTAGTTTAAGATTTCTTATTGTTAAGTTTGATTTTATGATCACTAACTAGAGGAACGTAGAGATAATTGTGTTTCTTTCTACGTATAAAAATAATAGCTTAAATTTCGTAAATTTCTGAGGTAAGAAAAAGTTTCATAATGTATGATGTATTATTCTTTTTGTACTTGAAAGTATTTTATGGCCTAATATAATTTCTTTAAGTCCCGAAATTGACTCATTTTTTATAAAACAAAATTAGTTTTCATAAAACAATATAATTTCTCAAGTAATTGTTTTCTGAAATTTATTGTTGTAAAAACATTTATTAAAAATTATATTATAGCATAAGAAATATTCACATATTTATTATAGTTGTGTTGTTGTGAATCTTGCTATTGTTTGTTAAACGTCTCCAGCCTCTGGGAAAATGAAGCACGCTGTGCTTTTTTATCATTTTTATATGTTGATTCTTCTTCTGTTATTGCCAATTTCCTGTGCAGCTCAAAGATATAGAAATGTTTCGCTGGGCTCATCTCTCATGGCCTCTGATGATGACTCTGCTTCGCCTTCCTGGGTATCGCCGTCTGGGGATTTCGCTTTTGGTTTCAGAAAAATTGAGAATAAGGGCTTCTTACTAGCCATCTGGTTTAACAAGATACCTGAAAGAACTATCGTCTGGTCAGCCAATAGAAATAAGTATGTGCAGAGAGGATCAAAGGTTGAACTTACCGCAGATGGCGACTTTATTCTCAGTAATTCTACAGGAAAGCAGACGCGAATTGCTGACCGAGGTGGTACTGCAGTTGCCTATGCAGCCATGCTTGACACTGGAAACTTCGTTCTAGCAAGCCAAGAATCTGAAAATTTGTGGGAGAGTTTTGATAATCCAACTGATACAATTCTTCCCACTCAGATAATGAATCTGGACATGAAACTCTATGCTTCTATCTCAGATAAAAATTTTTCAAAAGGGAGATTTATGTTCCACCTAACTGATGGAAATCTCCTGTTACTCACCACACATTTCCCACAGGATACATCAAATTCTGGTTATTGGTCAACTCAAAATTCTACCATAGGTAGTGGCTTCCGGTTGATCTTCAACCAGTCTGGCTTCATATACGTTATAGCTAGGAACCAAACTATACTCAAAATGGTGTCATCAGATAGAGCATCGACTCAAGACTTCTACCAGAGAGCAATTGTCGACAGTGATGGAGTTTTCAGGAGGTACATATACCCAAAGAGCACTGCTGCAAGCGGTGGGAAGTGGCCGATGCGTTGGTCGACTTTGTTCTATATTCCTTCAAACATATGCCTGCGAATTCGTGGAGTTACAGGCAGCGGAGCCTGTGGCCTAAATAGTTACTGCAGTTTGGGAGAGGATTCAAGGAAGATGTGCCAGTGCCCTTATGGTTACACCTTCCTGGATCTAGATGATGTAATGAAGGGATGCCAGAAAAACTTTGTTCCACAGAGTTGTGAAAAAGCATCTGAAGAAATGGATTTTTTTGAGTTAAATGAGATGCCTAATACAGACTGGCCTCTATGTGATTATGAATATTATAAAGCAGTGAGTGAGGACTGGTGTAGACAGGTTTGCTTGAGTGACTGTTTTTGTGATGCTGCATTTTACAGATATTCAGAATGCTGGAAGAAGAGAGCACCTCTGTCAAATGGGAGGGCTGATCCGACCACTGGAGGCAAGACCTTGATAAAAGTAAGGAAAAATTACTCCAGTTCACCTCCAGCTTCAAAGAAAACAGAAAATTCGACAGTGATTAACATTTTATCTGGACTATTGGGTAGCTCCGCCTTCCTAAATCTCTTATTTCTTCTATCAACCTGCATTTTCCTCTACTTCTTGAATCGAAGGAAGCTGAAAATAGTTCAGCCACAAAAAGGTATGCCAGCCTTAAACCTGCAAAGTTTCACTTACAAAGAAATAGTGGAAGTTACAAAAAGCTTCAAGGAAGAGCTAGGGAGGGGTGCTTTTGGAACTGTTTACAAGGGAGTCTTAGCAAACGAGAAGGAAAACTTGGTTGCAGTCAAGAAGTTAAACAAGGAAGTGAGTGAAAGTGAAGAAGAATTCAAAGCAGAAATGACAGCAATTGGGCGAACAAATCACAAGAACTTAGTGCAGTTGCTGGGATTCTGCAATGAGAGGCAACATCGCCTTCTTGTATATGAATACATGAGCAATGGTTCTTTATCAGACTTCTTGTTTGAAGAATCGAGGCTGAATTGGTGCGAAAGGATGCAGATTGCTTCTGGAACAGCCAGAGGGCTGTTTTACTTGCATGAAGAATGCATCAATACAATCATACATTGTGATATCAAGCCTCAAAATATTCTCTTGGATGACTATCTTACAGCGAGGATATCTGATTTTGGGTTGGCCAAGCTGTTGAAGGTGGATCAGACTCACACCACAACTAAAATTAGAGGAACCAAATGATATGTTGCCCCAGAATGGTTCAAGAACCTGCCTGTCACATCTAAAGTTGATGTTTACAGCTTTGGAATTCTACTACTTGAGCTTGTTTGCTGCAGAAGGAAATATGATGTGAATGCCAAGGAAGAATGTGAAATTGTACTTGCAGATTGGGCATATGACTGCTTTAAGGAAGGTAGATTGGAGTTGTTAGTGGAGCATGATGAAGAGGCAATGGAAGACATGACGAGGGTAGAGAAATTTGTGAAGATAGCAATCTGGTGCATTCAGGAGGATCCATCACTAAGACCAACCATGAAGAAAGTTTCTCAGATGATGGAAGGTGCTGTTGAAGTCTCCATTCCTCCTGATCTATATTCATTTATCAGTTTATAAGTCTTTTTGAAGCTTAACTCCATGTTGAATTGTTAATAAAATTAATCTGATCACCCAGATAAGGCAGGCAATTGTGTGGTTGTCAATTAAAAGTTCTCATTTATTAAAAATTTCTCAGCAACTCTCAATAACATGAATTGCTGTGAACTATTCCTTCGGTTGGGAGCAATTAACCCTCTGGGCTTTGCGATCCAGGAAAACTGAAAAAAAAAAAAAAAAAGTCATCACTCTTACTATAAATAACGATTAACCTCCACATTCCATTTACTGAAAATATACATTCTAGGAATAGAGTTTTGTCTGATACAATTTTATTATAGCTTCAAAAATGTCTACTAAAAAAGTTCATTTTACCCTGTTATTAAAATGATTTGCCATTGGGCTTGATCATACCTATTGGAAAAATAATGTCTCTTGATGAGATTTTCACAATTTTTATATTAAACCCTTTTGTACCAGAAAAACACACTCTAACCCTCTCTAAATAGTTTTTCCGTCTACATTGAATCAATTTTCACATAAAAGTACAACATTCATCCACTACAATTCTTAAACTCATACCCCAAATAGAAAACACAACTCCAAATCATAAACATTAAAAAATCACGAAAACAAAACTCTAAAATAAATCCAATTAACACTTTTATACTAAGCTTTCAACCAATTTAGAGCAAGTTTTATTTAAAAAGAATGATTTTTAGAAATTCTCTATGTCGGATTATCAATTTGAATATAGTACAACTTTATGAAAAACCCATTATATAGGGTAATTTCACAAACTCTGTTCTTACATTTATATTTATATAACCCCTGAAATATTAACTAACATCGTATAAACTGTCTCAAATAAGGTTAATTTAATTAATTATCCATTTGTTTTAATTAGAATTATGGACATATCAATGTTGTAGCATTTTCTATCCACAACACATAAAGATGGAATCTTTCTTGGTTTATTTAATATATTGAAATTCCAAAAAACTATCGTTTCATAAATTTGGTATTAGATCTGAGTCTATCTATGATGGGTTTATTCGATTTGGTTATATAAAAAATTGTCATATGATAGTTGGATGATATGTGAACTGTTATTTAAATGTCTAAAAATTGTCAACCCGATGAGGAGAATGCAAATAATCAAAAACAAAAGTATTTTTATGCTTTACTCTTCCGTGAATTAAATTTTGGGTGCAGTGAATTATATAATCTGAATTTTGGCTTTTGCATGAATATTTATTCAATTTTGGATTTTGGGCAAGAATTAAATTCAATTAAATTGTATGAAATTAATGTTTGGAAACATGTTAGAATATATTTTGGAATTGTGTTACATGATTGGAATTGAAAATCGCATTGAAAAATGGCCTAAATTGATGGTTTCGCAGACCAAAACTATTGCTCAAAACAGTGACACATTCTTCACTGTTTCACCAAATTTCGGTGACATTGGCATCAAAAGTTGGTAAGAGCAGAATCATCATCAAAAGAGCTTCAAAAGCCTTATAGTCTTGTCATCAAAAGATGACAAATTGATTAGCCAAAGATTTAGGGTTCTTCACTGGATTTGGGTTACAATCGGGTTGGAAAAAACAAATCTAATCTAATAACTTACAACACATATTGCTACACAAAAAATTCCACTCTAGCTTTATTCCCTTCTGTGCACATCCAGTTGGTTGGTTTATGCATCAAATATATATACTTTCAGGCAAAGAATTAATGTACAACAAATGCTTGGCGATGCAGAGATTGATTCAAAGAAGAATAAGAAATTGAGCCTTTAACAATTGATTCCACACATTGAGGTGGTAGGCCTATCGGTTTTCATTATAGATGGATCGATTCTGATCCGAACCAAGGAGAAGGATTGACCATATAACAACAATAGTTGGTGTCCTGTTCTGCCTTCTCATCAGACCTTTGAGGAAAGGGTAGAGATGTACAATCACCCAGAAGGCAAAGAAGAGCTTTCCAAATAGAGGTTCCCATGCTTAAGTTCCATTGTTTATGGCGTTTGAGATACCTGCAACAACTCCAACAAGGTTGATGATCAATACACTAGTGGGATGATTAGGAGAGCTGTCCACTTGAAGGTGTAGAGTCCACCAAACTCCTCATCATCGGATGCCTTGGATGTGACCATGAAATTGTTGTCAATTCCAGCCAAAACTTTGAGAAGACCTTGCACAACAGCAAAAAGGTCCAGAATTGTTTATTTCTCCATTATTCCTCTATGTTCACTCCACTTTGTCTTAGCTCAAGAATGCCCATCGTGAAGATTGAGATGAAGAGAGCAATGAAGAAGAGACTAGCAAAAGTGGTGATCTAGATCACGGAAGAACAAGTTTATTAGTACACCAAAAGGATGCAATGTGTACGCATTCGTTGAACAGATATAAGTGCACTAATTCTGTGTTTCACAAGGAATTTGAAAATGCTTTTATTCATTATGTAGTATCGAAAAGTCAATTGTTACCTCTGGTATGATAAATTTATCAGTGAGCAAGTAGATAGTAAGGAGGAGACAAAAAGCAAGGAGAGGTGAAAAAGTGAATGGATAGAGAGTTATGCTGACATATGCAAAACGCTCAAGAAACTTGAGCTTTCCTTTCTTGTAGCCACACCAGACTAGACTATGACGATTGAAGAAAATCTCAACTGAACCAAGTGCCCACCAAAAGACTTGATTTAACCTATCGGATAAGTTGATAGAGCTAAACCCTTAAATGCAGCCATTTTTGGCAAATAATATACGAACCTCTAGCCACAAAAATGCATCTTGAAACCAGTAAGAATATCCTCTATAATTGAACCATAAATCCATCCCAATTGCATAGGTAAAAACAACCAAAATTTAGATTTTCCTAGATAAAACAAAATGCAGAATATTAAAGATTGAAGCTTCTGATATTACCTCAAGACCATATTTAGTCTTGTCTTGATACCCATAACTAACGAGTCGAATAGCTTCTTTAAGTTGAAGTCACAAAAATTGTTGACTATCCAAATTTCTTTCCAAATTCATCTGGGACATCAATAGCTCATTGCCGTCCTCCATTTTAACTGAGGTTACAAATTTAAGTTCAAGTTATGCAATCAAAGAGCAAATTTAGAGATGATTTACCTTGATAAAAATTTGATGCCTCCTAGGCTTGCACTTTCTCTATTGGCTCTACGTTTATCATACTTTTTGTGGTGACCAAAACATGGGCAACAGTCATAGACACCATCTTGGGGCATTTGGGACCTTTTAGAGGCTCATACCCATATAAAGTTTGCCTTCTGAAAACACATCATGTGCCAACATACACTGGACCCTGAATTCCATATAGGCCTCTCATGTTAATTTGAAAAATAGGGAAAGAAAAGCTATATTATATTGATCTTAGACAATATAGAAGAGACCAAGACCCTAATTTTAAGCTTTTAGGCTTACATCAAAGAAAACTGTGTTTCTATTAGCAAAACGATTGTGTCTATCAATATCATCAAATTTCCGAGGGAATTGGACATAGCAAACCTTCCTTCTCATCTGAGGATCCATCAAGAAACACATGGCTTCTCTCACAACTTTGCTATTGTTTATGCACTAACCATTACAGTGATTAAAGAGACAAGAAAACATGAGAAAAAAATCAAATGGTGCACGAATGTTAACAATCATTCATTCTCTTGTATAGTTGCACAACAAAGAACTTTATTAGATTTGATTGTTTAGTCAAAAATATGTTGAAGAATGATCAAGAATCATAAAACTCCACAAACCTGTTTGTAATTAAAATTCCACAAGATTGCATAATAAGGTGAATGGTAAACTCAATCAACTCTCCAATTAACTTAAAATACTCAATAAGTTGTTAAATACTTTGTTAAGAAATATTCAAGTAATTCAAAAAACATTAACTGATGTTGTGACCAAAGAGAAAAACTACTTTAAAGCACAAATTGTTTTAAACTCCAAACACAACTATTATTCTACCTTTAACTTAAAATACAAGAACACATAAAACAAAAACAAATAAGTAAGGCAAATCAGAAAACTTTAATATATATAAATGACAATACAAAATTCTTTTTTTAGTACCATTTATTGCCGTTTGCATTTAGATTTTTTTTTTAAGCCATTCATCTTTGGAAATTAAATACAAAGAAATCGATTAGCTTATTCAATTGATATTAGGGTAACATAGTAATATATTAAAATATTTAACTAACATGAATCATAAAGTTTCAAATCTTCTAGATTATACTCAACTTAGATTGGTGTGGATGAAGATCTTAACTAATCTTGTGCACAAATTAAGGTTTCTATAACTAGTGGACTTATGCAACTCCATAATTGGTCTAGTGCTTGACCCGGTGTACTAATATATCTTTTTCCATAAGGGATAAAACCTTAAGTTTTGGTGTATTCAACTTCCACCAAGCCAAGATATCCACATCAATTGTAATATCTTTAAGACTCTCCTCCCGATAATGTTGTAACTTTGTTTTGTTTTTGCACATGTAACTCCATCAAATATTTGTGTATGAGCTTCTCCATTCAATTATTATTATTAGAACCATCAAAAACACTAGTTAATAACTTTTTTGTAATTATTGTAACCTCAAAGGACCTCAAAGCTTCAACTTCATGCAAACTTGAATAAATTTCCGTATACATATCATACATTTATTGCAACAACATATCTCAAGTAGCAAAACACTATCTCAATAGCTTCCACATCATTTTCAAACAAAATTTTACATATTTCATCTTATAGCGAGGATCTAATACCACAACAGTCAACACCATCACGTTTGTTTTATCTAAATCCCCATAATATTTGTCAAACTTCTCTCTCATTTTCCAAGCCATTTTTTGAACACAAGGATTAGGTCTTTCTCCCACTCACACAAAGAAGTGATAATTCCAACAATCTTATTAAAATAATAATTAGAAGTCATATATTTAGAATCAGAGATACTTTTTGTTATTTTATAAAATGTGCTTAGTATCTTTGCTAGTACAGTTGCAATCTCCCAGTCATAAAATGACAGTGTACCATTTTTCATTTCAATGCTATATGATGTATCCTCATTTTCAACCTTCAAAAGACTTTTTTTAATTTTATTGCTACATCTAATATGAGATAAGTGGAGTTTCATCTAGTTGGAACATCAAGACATTAAACCCTTTATACAATATTCTTTCTTCTTTGATACATTTTTCAAACACTTGGGCTTTTATAGGAGAACTCCTCACATACCTAACTAAATCATGAATCCAAGTAATAGAATCTTTAACCTTACCTAAACAATTTTTGACAATCAAATTCATAATATGAGTTATGCATCTCATATGAACAAAATCACCATTCAAAATTAAATTTTTCTTACCCAACAATTTACCCTTCAAATATTTAACAACCACATCATTTGAGCTTGCATTATCCACCGTAATGGTTGACACATGAGTGTTAGTACTGCTATCATTTATACATTACTCCAACACTTTTTTAACCTTTTTACCTTGGTGATGATATGGTCATGAAATTCAAAACTCATTTATGTAACTTTTAATTCTCATCAATAAAATGAGCTACTAAACATAAATAATTTAAATTTTAAATAGAAGTCTATATATTAGTGGTATGAGCAATCCTAGACTTCAAAGATTTAAATTTTTTTTTTTTTTGCAACATCAATTTCTCTATCATGAAAATCTTCATGTAATCTCTAACAACTAAAAGAAGTGAAATATGTTGCCATAAAGGTTACAATGAGCCAACATAATCACTAAAAACTTGTTCCACTACTAAAAAAGTTGTTCATCCATTACTATCATTTTCTCAAGCATATGCCTAGAATACTCTTGATTAAATTGCCAAGTTGCTAAACTAGTAACTTTCTTTCCTTCTACTTTGTTTATGGTCTTGCCAATTGAGAGAAGTTTTTTACTTTTATCTATATTCTCAATGTAGCACCCGTAGATAAGCCCAAAGGTATTTTAGTCTTTTTCTAATTTAAAATTTGGTGATTTATGATTTTTAGGGGTACATGCCTATGTATGGAGGCATACACAGTCATTTATGGTCAGCAGAAGATCAAATTAGTGGATTGGACTATGACCTATACACACTTATGTATCGCAACCTGAAATTAAAAATAAAAGCACTATAGCCCTAATTTTCTGACATTATCATTCATAACTGTAAAAAGTAAAGAATGGGATAGAAGGAGGAGTAATTTCGTCTCTTAGAGAGTCACCTTTGATCATCAAAATTGCCATAGCCGCGTAAGGGAAACATTTTTGTTGGAATCCAAGTAAGTGGCACAACTTTCCCTATTTGGTTATGAAATCTTAGAAGTTTTTGCTATTATACACATAATCTAGGGTTAGTTAGACATGATTGTGATAATTTATGTGATGTATTTGATTTTGTATGCGACCATGATGAGCTATATGCATGCTTAGTCTCTTGAGTGTGTGGAATTGGTAAAATTTTTGGTTTATATTCATATGAGCTGTTATGTGGGCGTATATCCTTGCATGTGCATGATGGATGTTAAGAGATTAGATGCAAAATGGACTGTTTGATTGATGTATACATATCAAATAATAGTAACAATATGATTATGGCATGGATGTAATGCATGTTGGCTTAATAATATGATAATGCCCTAGGAGTGATCGTGTATAAATTGTATTGCATGTTTTCCAATGCATATACCTATTTGGGACTCTTGAGACATGGCCAAAACTGGTTGGTATGATTTCAGTGCTTATGTTAAGTCTATACAACATAAAAACCCTTAGGACATAATTTCAAAATCATGACACATGGCCTTTTATAGTCCTATACATGTCCATGTTTTATTCCAAAAATTTCGAAAGTTTGATAATCTTGCACTTATTCTAAGGGAAGACACATACAATCATGTGTGGCCTTTCAAAAGTAGACAACTTGCATAAGGGTGTCTTTAGATTAACTCCTTGTGTCCATCTATTTCATGCACAACCATGTGATAAGTGCCACAAGCTCGTGTATATGGGTTAGAAGGCACACAGGCGTGGATAGAAAAGCACATGATCATATATCCCTAGACGAAGACAAAAAATGATTATACCTCCTAGGTAGTGTGCATAGAAGGGGAAAGTTAAGTAAAAAGAATAAAGAGCCATCAAAAGATAAAGAATTCAAGAAAGGCATAGATTAGGTGTCTAACTACGTAGACAATAGCACAAGCTCGACTCAAGTTGAATCCAGGTTGAAAGTTAGCAATCTTAAGGCTAGTGTAACACATTTATACAGTTACTATCTATGTGCGTAAATGATGATAATTGTGAAAGTGATAAGGACTAATACTCGACGCCAAGACATATAACCTCTTAATTCAGTTCAAGTGTGCATAATAAGAATTTGGCTTTTAGATATTTTCTCAAGTGATTAGTGAGATGCACTATATACGTACTAAAGGTAAGGGTATCTCCAGATGGTTAGTCAACAATTTCAATCAACTTATATAGTAAAGGCATGAGCTACTATCATAAGTTTTCTCATGTGATCAGGGTGTCCCAATTAGTTACCTTAATAGGCTGTTTGACATATGCTCAAGGCATAACAATAGTTTTTACGAGGGTATTAGATATGTCAATTCCTAGCGAGGGTCTATCTAGTTTTTATGGATGATCCATGTCAAGACACCAAGGTGTCCTAATGTAACTATATTTAGTTTACGAATGAAACTTAAGTTTTATAGCCAGTTATTTTATTAGCTAGGGATGTCAAAAGGTCTCCACTTATTGAGTTTTACTAACATGTTTCCTTTCATTTGTTTTATAGGTAGAGGTAAGTAATAAGGTAGAAAAAGGATCCAGTAGTCTAGTAGCTAGCTACACAAGGAGAAGGCTTTTTTGACATTTTAGCTTTTTTATCAGACATGTAGTTATTAGTATTATTATTGTTATTATTTTTAGGCACTTGTTATTTTATGAGTATTGATTTATAAAATAGTTATTTTTATTAAATTTCCCTTTTGCACACTTTATAGTTATGATCATGCATTAATGTTTCCAAATAATACAGTTGTGTACGTCTCTTTTGATATATTCCCATCAAGGATGTATCTAAAGAAGAGTGTTATATTTATCATATCAAAGCATGATCTTAGCACCCAAAAAGGTGACAAAGTTTTATATGTTTGAAAAATGCATATAAAGTTAAGTAAGAAGTAGCCCCTTATGCAATGTCGACTACCTTCGCATGTCTACCGTTGTAAATATAATATACCTGCTTATAGATTAAAAGTAATATATGTCTAAAGCTTGTTATGATTTCAGGATGAGGGGATCTAGGAGGTTAATCAAAGATGCCCTAAAGGTCCTTAGCCAAGGAATGAGCCAAGCAAAGGCTTAGGGATAGACATTTGACATGCTAGTTATGTCTTCCATTGATAGTGTTATCATTTATTAGGTCATAGAGAAGGTCCTAAGATAAAACGAAAAGGCATCGACCAATATTAGGCACCCAGTTCAGGCCCTAGATTTCAAAATAGAGGGAGTGTAAGAGCACCTCGAATAGAGATTAATAGTAGTAGCAAAGGACAAGCATATCTTATTTATAACTTGTTTAGTCGTCATTAGCCCCTAGATTTCAAAGGTAATTCAGTGACAAAGGATTACTAACCGATGAATGGTTGAAGGTAGTAGAGGATGCCATAAGGATCTACTCTATGATAAATGCTAATAAGATATAGTATATTAGTCTCCTATTGAAAGATGATGCTAAGGTTTGGTGGCGGATGATATATGAGACCAATTAAGTTTTAGGAATGTTATAGGTAGCCTTTGAGTCAAAGCATATTTCAATTGATATCATGTATATAAAGGTATAAGAGTTTTTTCATCTTAGATAGAGAAATATGTTGGTTAGGGTGTTCTCAACTAAGCTCAACTCGTTGGCCAAGTGTGCTCCTAGTATGGCTAATTTAGAGAAAAACAAGCTAGATGTGTTTATGAGAAGGTTGAGACTAGACATAACCAAAGATGTGATAATGAATAATAATCCTCCCAAGACTTTTTTAGAGGACCTAGGTCAAGTGCTAAGATCTGAGACTATGACACAGTGCATTGCTAGAGATAAAGAGTTATTAAAGGAGATTGCATCACTAGTCTTGATGTAAAGATAAAGTCAACTAACTATTGAAAGTAATAAAAAAGGTAGCAACAAAGATGGTCTTAACATAGACAATAAGTGTAAAAGGTTCTTCTAACCTAAGAATAAGAAGAATTAGAGGGGTAAACAACAAAGAAAAGAGGATTAGCCTAGATGTGATAGTCCATCTGCATGTCATAGATGTGGCAAAAGGCATACCGATAAGTGTTTAGCTAGACAAAGGGTGTGCTACATATATAAGCAACTAGGAAATTTTGCTAGGAAATGTATAGCCCCAACAACGATACCAACCCCAACAAAGTGATAATTAGGCAAAGATAGGCCCAAGTATTTATAGCCACTCAAATATAGGCAGATACTGGCCTTATAGTTGTGATAGGTCAGTTATTTTTTCACAGTTGTTCTTTATATGCTTTAATTAACTCTAGTGTCATATATTATTTTATTACTAGAGGCATAATTGAAAGATTAAGACTAGAGCCTTTAGTCATCCCTTAAATTAGAATAGAGAAGCCATATGAGGACCATGTTCACAATAATTCAATGTTGATAGGAGAGACAATTATTTTAAGAGGTCGTGAGGTAGTAATGGACCTAATAATCATGGATATGCTAGATTTTGATATAACACTTGGCATGAACTTCTTGAGTAGATATGGAGCAAAAATATACTACAAGAAAAAAAAAGTTAGATTCAATAGGGATAATGGTGAACAGTTTACATTAGGAGAGGTTAAAAAGAGATTAAGTAAGAGGTGTATCACGTATTTGGTGCATGTAATTCAAAAATCAATAAAAATAGTTCTAGACATAAAAGATACTCTAGTGATGTAAGAATTTTCATATGTATTCCTTGACAAACTTTCAGGGTTAACACCAAAGAGAAAGTTAGAATTTAGCATCGAGTTGGCCCTAGGTAGAGTACCAATTTCTAAAGCCTTGTATAGAATAGCCCTAATTGAATTACAAGAGTTAAATAAATAGTTGTAGGAATTAATGGATAGTGGATTCATTAAACTGAGCCACTCACCATGGAATACACAAATCATCTTTGTAAAGAAGAAAGATAGATTGATAAGGATATGCATTGACTACAAAGGGTAGAATAAGGCAACAGTGAAGAATAAGTATTTACTCTTGAGAATTAATGATTTATTTGACCAGTTCAATGGTGCCACAATGTTCTTTTAAATAGATTTAAGGTCAGGGTACCATTAAGTCAGAATGGTAAAGCAAGATATACCCAAGATTACCTTCAGAACCAGATATAGACATTATGAGTTTGTAGTCATGCCCTTTTGATTGACCAATACCTCAATAGTATTTATAAACCTCATAAATAGGGTGTTCTAGGATTGTCTAGATAAGGTTTTGGTTTTATTCATTGATGATATCTAGTTTACTCTAGAACTTGAGAGAAGTATGAGTAGCATTTGAGATTTATGCTCCAAAGGTTGAGAAAGAGGTAATTATTCAGAAAATTCTCTAGGTGTGAGTTTGGCTAGAAAGAATAGCAATTCTAGGCATATGGTTTTAGTAGATGGAATATCAGTGGATCCCAACAAAGTTAAAGTAGTGCTAGAATGGTAGAAACCGAAGATAGCTAAGGAGGTTAGGAGTTTTTTTGGGATTGAAAGGCTATTATGAACTCTTTGTTGAGGGATTCACCAAGTTAGCCTAACTATTCACAAAGTTGACATGTAGAGAGGTTCATTTTAAATGGTTAAAGGCTTACGAATAAAGTTTCTAGGAATTAAAAAAAAGAATAACCTCGGTTCCTATCTTTGCCTTGCCAAAGGAAGGCGAGAAATATGATTTATATACAGATGCCTCACATAAAAGTTTAGGAATAGTACTAATGTAGAAAAGAAATGTGATAACTTATGTTTCCTACCAATTAAAGGAGTATGAGACTAGATACCTCACTTATAACCTTACATTAGCAATTGTGGTGTTTGCACTTAAGTATGACAATACTACCTATATAAGGTAGTAACATGTACACGGATCTCAAGAGTCTCAAGTATTTCTTCATCCAAAAGGAACTGAACATGAGATAAAGACGATGGTTAGACTTAGTAAAAAACTATGATTATGAGATTAAATATCACCCAGGTAAAGCTAATTTAGTTGCAGATGCTCTGAGTAGGAAAGTGATCCTATCATAAATTATCTTTCACTGTGAGTTACTATAAAAGTTAGTGAAAGAGTAGATAAGGTAATCACAAGGCAGTTGGTAGGTCTCCAAATTCAATCAACTATTTTGGATAAGATCCATGTAGCATAAGCTGCAAATAAGAGATATCTATAAATCAGATAGAAGATGATTAAGGATATTAAGACTTAATTCAATATGGTAAAAGACATCTTGAGGTTTCAAGAGAGGATATATGTTCCCCGATAGTAGAGTTTGAGAGAGAAGATCCTTGTAAAAGCATATAGTTTCCTTTACACTACCCACCCTGAGAGTGTAAAGATGTATCAAGATCTGAGGATATTGTTTTGGAAGCCAAAATTGAAGAAAGACATTGAAAACTTTGTGGTGAAGTGTCTTATGTTTTAGCAAATTAAGGTTAAACATCAGAGGTTGTCTAAACTTTTACAACCTCTTAGTATTCTTGAATAGAAGTAAGAACACATATCGATAGACTTCATGGTTGGATTACCAAGGGTCAATGGTGGTTATAATACATTGAAGGTCATAGTTGACTAGTTGACCAAGTTAGCACATTTCATGATAGTTAAAAACACACGAGTATAGATTAGTTAGGTTAAATCTATGTAAGAGAGATTCTC
This sequence comes from Mangifera indica, assembly GCF_011075055.1. Taxonomy (NCBI): domain Eukaryota; kingdom Viridiplantae; phylum Streptophyta; class Magnoliopsida; order Sapindales; family Anacardiaceae; genus Mangifera; species Mangifera indica. Next base: position 18,308,125 of record NC_058137.1, on the reverse strand, counting down.
AAACTTTATAGAGTACCTAGGACGATAATGTTAGATCAAGACACTAGGTTTGTCTTGGTGTTTTGGCAAAGTATGTAAAAATCCTTGTGTATAAGATTGACATTCAGTACAACATATCATTCCCAAACTAATAGACAGACTAAAAAAGTTAATGAGGTAATTGAAGACATGTTAAAGGCTTATTGCCCGCATAGAAGAATAAGTTAGATAGATGTGTTACCGTTTATGAAGTTTGTTTATAAAAACAGTTACTAAGCAACCATAAGATGGCTCCTTATAAGGTTTTGTATGACAAGAGATAAAGATCACTATTGCATTGGGATGAGATAGGAGAAAGATACCCTAGCCCAATTATTAGAACTATAACTAACATAAATGATGATTGAGGATATGAGGATGATCAGAGAGAAAATGAAACAAGTCTACGACTATCAAAAGAGTTATGTAAATCAGATAAGACGTGATCTTAAGTTCTAGATAGGTGATAAGGTATTCATCAGAGTAGCCCCCTACAAACATGTTATAAGATTTAATAGGAAAAGCAAGTTAGTGTCAAGATTTGTGAGACCATTTGAGGTTTTAGAGTGTGTAGGTAAGGTTACCTAACAGCTTGCATTACTAGCAAACATGGATCACATTTATAATGTGTTTTATGTATCACTATTACATAAGTATATCAGTAACCTTACCCATTAACTCAGTGTTAAGGATGTTAAGCTAAGGAGCATCTAATTTAAATATTAGACTAACAAGTTAAAGAGCTTAAATGTAAGTAGATTGCCTTATTAAAACTTCTTTAGAGGAATCACCAATTTAAAGAGGCCACATAAAAGGTTGAGTAAAATATGTAACATAGGTTCCCACATCTATTTGAATGAATTTCGAGGATGAAATTCTTATTAGAAAAAAGATTGTAACACCTATAAGTAAGTCTAAGGACATTTTAGTATTTTTCTAGTTTTAAATTTAGTGACTAATGATTTTCACAATTACAAGCCCTTGTATAAAGGCATACACGATTATGTATGGTCAATAAAATGTCAAATTAATGGATCAAATTATGATCACGGTGAATAAGAAGTTGTTTTAGTTATGCAACTAGATACACGGTCTTTTATGACCTATACACACTTGTGTATCACGTCTTAAAATTAAAAACAAAAGTGCAATAACCTTAATTCTCTCACATTATCATTCACAATTGCATAAAGCAAAGAATAAGAAAGAGAAAAGGAGTAATTTTGTCTCATAAGGAGTCACTGTCGATTATAAGAATTACCATAGTTGTATAAGGAAATGTTTTTGTTAGAATCCAAGTGGCATGACCTCTCTTATTTGATCATGAAATCTTAAAAGTTTATGCTATTATACACAAGATCTAAGGTTGTTTAGACATGATAGTGATGATTTATGCGATGTATTTGATTTCATATGCGACCATGATGAGCCATATTCATGTTTAGTCTCTTGATTATATGGAATTGGTAAAAACTTGGGTTTATATTCATATAAGTTGTGATGTAGGTGTATGTCCTTGCATGTGCATGATAGATGTTAAGAGATTAGGTACAAAATAGACTGTTTGATTCATGTATACATATCAAAAATAGTAACAAATGATTCTAGCATGGATGTAATGTATGTTGGCTTGATAATATGATAATGCCCCAGAAATGATCGTGTATAAATAGTATTCCATATTTTCCAATGTGTATACTTGTTTAGGACTTTTTAAAGACATGGTTGGAACTGGTCGGTATGGTTTAGTCTGTACAATATAGAAACCTTCAAAACATGATTTTTAGATTATGACACATAACTATGTATGTTCCAATACATGCTTGTATGTCGTTCCAAAAATTACAAAAGTTTGAAAATCTCATACTATTTCTGAGGGACGACATGTATGATCGTATGGTAGGATACACATGCTTGTGTATGGCTTTCTAAAAGTAGACAACATATAACAAAAGACACATGATGGGTAAACATGGATCCTTATGCATGAGGGTGTATCTAGGTTAACTCCCTGTGTACACCTGTTCTATACACTACCGTATGACAAGTGTCACATGCTCTTGTATATAAGTTAGAAGGTACATAGGCGTGGATAGAAAAACACACGACCATGTACCTTTAGACAAAGAGAAAAGATCGTTATACCTCCTAAGCAGTATGTAAGATAGGAAGAAAAAAAATAAAAAGTCATAAAAGGATAAGGAGTTCAAGAAAGGTATAGATTAAGTGTTCGACTACATAGACAATGGCATAACTCAGATCGAATTGAATATAGGTTGAAAGTCAGCAACCTTAAGGCTAGTGTCACAAGTTTAGATAATCAGTAACTATATACACAAGTGACAATAATGGTGAAAGCGATAGCGTCGAATACCTATGAGATACATCACGGACTCAATGCCAAAGCACATAGCCACTTAGTTTAGTTCAAATGTGTATGGTAAAGATGTGGTTTTTAGATATTTCCTCATTTGATCAGTAGAATGCACCATATATGTATCTCAGGTAAGGGTCATCTTTGAATGTTTAATCAACAATTCAAATCAGCTTATGTGGTAAGGGAATAAGTTATTATCATAAATTTCCTTGTGTGATCAGGGTGTCCCAGTTAGTTAGCCTAAAAGGTCATTTGGCATATACGCTTAAGACAACAGTTGTTTTCACTAGGGCATTAGATATGCCAATTCCTAGCTTGGTTATCCTTACTTTTCATGGATGATCCATGTCAGGGCAATGAGATACTATAATGTGACCGTATTCAACTTACGAATGGAATGCAAGTTTTATCGCTAGTTATTTTATTAGCTAGGGATGTCAAAAGGTCTCAACTTAACAACTTTTACTCACACATTTCCTTTCATTTGTTTTACAAGTATAGGTTAGTAATAGAGTAGATGGGGGATTTAGCGATCCAGAAAGTAGCTGCATAAGGAAAAAAGTGTTTTTGAAGTTTTAGCTTTTTTATCAGGCATATAGCTATTAGTATTATTATTGCTATTATTTTCAGAAACTTTCTATTTTATGAGTATTGATTTATAAAACAATTATTTTTATTATATCATCTTTTTGCACACTTTATAATTATGATCATACATTAATGTTTCCAAATAATATAGTTGTGCATGTCTTTTTTGGTATATTACTATCAGGGTATGTATCTGAAAAAAGATGTTATACTTAAGTTTTCTTTTGTAGTATGCCAAGTTTTTGTGCATCATCGAAGTACCATTAGCCATATTATGCATCAATACCTTTGCACAATACATACTTTTTATGCATTTGGGCTTATTAGTAGTCTCACTCATAATTTTTTTGAAGTGTTATCGCACATCAGACTTGACAGATTGTTTAGATGTAACTAGTGTGTTTGAAATACACTTTTCATTCATTGTCTTTTTACTAAAAGACATACATACACCTTTTAGAGTTGGAAGACTTATAGTTGGAATGGTAGTGACAATGCTAGTGACAACAGCTACCGTGGCTCCCACAAATGCACCTTTTGTTAATTAATAAACACAAACAATTACAATAAATTCATTAAGCTATATGATTAATTTTTAAAAAACTATTTCATTAACTAGAAACATGAATGTGTAAGTATATATCAAAGTGAGAATAAGTAAACCAAAATAGCATCTATTATAGATGACACAATCTGCAAATATCAAATTAATTTGTCATTTATCATATTGAAACTTTTTCCAAACTTGAATTGGTGCTATTATGGCAATCACAGAAACTAATCACGCACATTCAAATCCTCATCTTAATAAAAAAAGGGAAACAATTTATGATCATGATCTTATCAAAAAATCAAATAAGAAAAATATCACTATTATCTTCCTCATTATCTATTAAACATCCATTTCAAATTGAGAAAAAAAGTCAAACATGATTATTCTAAAAAACTCTTCTGCTTTATGCTAAATTTAGTTCCTTCTAATTGGATACACATCCAAATCATTTGTATGAAAGATTCCTATTATCACTCTTCTCATGGTAAAATATTCCTAAAAAAAGTCTAAAAAAATTATTTCAAAATTGTTACTAGAGCCAAATCAAACCAAGACATAATACACTTTCAATTTCACTTAAAGAGATAAGTCATTAAATTGGTTGTATAAAGCAAATAATAGTTTTACCTCAAACAAAACATTTCTTTTAAATTAAAAGGCAAAACAATCCTCATTAAAATAAAAAAAGAACCCAAAAGAAGTAAAATTGTTGGATACTTCACTTCCTAAATTCTATGAGAAATATAGTGAGGAAAATAAAACACCTTGGAGTTTATGGACAGAAAATTCAACTGCAAAGGTGTTGCCTTAGTTGTACCACATAACACATGCCCATGTACTATTAACACATGCCCATGTACTATAGATACATGCTCGTATGTCATGTCAAAGAGGCAAAATAAAAACGTATTTAACCAAATTTCTTTCATTTCGCCCTCTAAAAAGAAAAAACAAATAGGAAAAAGTGTTTTGATAGCTAGAAAAAGCCACTGATCATCAAAAATCACCATAACCGTATGAAGAATTGCTTGTACGTTGGAAGACAAGTAAGTTGGCACCCTGTTGAGAACTCTGATCTTAAAGTATGATGATTCATGTTGTAATTATGCCAAAATTGTTGTTATGCTAATCATTTGCTTTAAAGATGATATGGAATTTGTTCAAGAACCCTGCAAAATAGTGTATTAACCTAACTGTCTCTCTACATATATATGTGTATGTGTGTGTGTGATGCTTTTAGAACTCTTTAAGAGTAACTACTATGAGTTAATGGTTGTGATACGCACGAATTATAGATGTGGATTGATTTCCTAATATTGTGAATAATGCTAATAGGTTAAGATCATGTTATTGTTTATATTATTCTTGAATTGATGCATTTGTTGCATTTAAATGTTTTGAAATTCATTCAACAACTTTAAGATGTTAGACTTATGCCTTAGGACTCATGTTAGCAAATGTATGGCTAGACATAAGCCAAAACAAGGTAGATATTCCTAAGTTGTGATTTGTAGATCGTGACACACTGTCGTGTATGGCCTCATACATGTCTGTGTGTCATTAGTATAAAATAAGAAGTTCTGCAACTTTTGCACACTCGTTCTAAGGAAAGCAATATACGATCGTGTGGTATTAAGACTCCGCATAAAATAGGCATAAAAGGTGTACCTTAGGCACGCACTTGTGTATCTAATTAAAAGACCATTTTACCCTTAGTTTAAGCACAATAAAGGGAAAGAAAGAGAAAAAGAAATAATCTGATATTTTAGTAAGAAAGAAAAGCTAAACAGAACTAGAAAGAGTTTCTGACTCTTTGGAAGATAGCACGAGACCCTGAATATGTTAGATCCAAGTCAAAAAACAAAAAAGTTAAAGAAAGTAGTTTACATCTAGATAACCACCAGTTATATGCAGAAGTGGTAAAATGCATGAAAGCAATAGGGCTAGATACCAATGAGACACATCATGCACTTGACGTCAAGGCGTATGGCCATTCATTCAATTCAGGTGTGTATGGTAAGGATTATGACTTTTCAAATACTTCTTCACATAGTCAACATGATGCATAACATATGTACCCATGGTAAGGGCTATACCAAGATAGTTTAGATAGTAATTTCGATTAACTTATATGACAAAGCAAGAGATTACTACTAAATTTTTCCCCGTGTGACTAGATATCCCAGTTGGCTGGCCTAGTAGGCTGTATGGCATATATGCAAGGCACGATAGATAATGACATGTAAGGTGTCTTATATTTTCACTAAGGTAGCAAATATATTGATTTCAGCTTAGGTCTTAGTAACCTTGGTGGATGGTCTATGTCAAAACATGAGAAAGTGTCAAATTGTGACCATACGAAGATTTACAAATAGAATGTTAGGTTTACCAGATTATATGTATATTTAGGGTGCTAAAAGGCCAATAACTTACTAAGTGATTTCACTCATGCATTCTTTTTTATTTATATATAGATAGAGATGAATAATAGAGCATGCAAGGGAGTAAATAGTCCAGTGAGTAACTATGTGAGGGCAAGGGGCAAAATCATCTTTTTATAGATTTTATATAATTTATGTATTTTTCTATTTCAGTACATTTTATGAGTTATTATGCACATTTATTTCAGACAATTTATTTATTTTAGTACATGCCTCTTTAGGTCATGTTCTATGTAAAGGTATGTACCTAGAGAAGAGTGTTATAGTTTTACGATTAATTACTCATTTGCCCTTCTAAGGCAGATTTCCTATCTATAAAAGAAGACATACTCTCAGCTTGAATTGAACATGCTTACAAAATTTGTCTTATCATGCTTTATGTTTCTAATTTAAGGTTGTACATTCTTTGTAATAAAACAGCACAGGTTAAGTGAGTGAGTTTAAGAAAGATAGACATAACTAGACTAAGATAAAGGATGGAAAAAATTGTAACATAAACTGGACTACGAGTAGACAAAGAACTTACCTCAAGAAGAATTCCATCTGATACTCTAAATCAAACCTCTTATAGATTAGAACCAAACTGAGGAGAAAAAGTTTGAAAGTGCACAGCTAGAAGAAAAAGAATGAGGGAAAGAAAGGGAACAGGGTTTCTTATTTAATTTTATGTATTAGTTTTTTTTTTTAAAATTAATAGGTCGAGTACCTGAGGTAATGCATTATATGAGCGAATTAGGTCAATTTCGAGTCGATTCTAGTTTTTAAGAGTAAAGACTAGAAATCAAAACTAGAACCGGTCTTGACACCTACTGGTTCCCTTAGTTTATTACCTGAAACCTATCCTATATCCTTTAGATCTAGGTAAGAACCAGAACTGACCGTCGAGCATTTGACAATTCCAATTACAAATAAATAATTTGATCACCTTTATTAAGTGGCATTAGGACTAGTCTCAAGTGGTATAACTCATTTAATACCATATAACTTCTCTAAACATAATACAATTTGAAGATTTCAATACCAATTATTGAATTTATTGTCTTTAAGTCTATTTTCTTTTTCTAAGACCAATTGAACGCTAAATTGTTTAGCATGGTGGGTGTGATCTATATGTGTAGAAAAGTAAATATCAATAATCAAAATTTTAATTAATTATTTATTCAATATAGACTTTACTAAATAAATCATTCCAATATTTCATTCAAGCTAATAACCCTTTCTATTGAACTTGAGAAATTCCAATAGACTTCCTAGCAGGCTAAAATCGTATTAAATTAATTCTTCTCTTTACTTTGATAAACAAGTTTGAATTAACTATTGAGGCAGGTCAATCAAACCAATCACAAAAATCCATAATCTCTAATTCAACAGTTATACATGAACCAATTGTGAGATGTCATCGCAACTCTCAATTTTCATAGGATGGATATTGCATATCACCTATGCAATGATAATCATATGTCTCTAACTTTGCCTCTAATACACTTTCACCAATACTTTGACAAATAAGTTAAGTGTACTAGTTAAGTCAAACCCAATACAAACAATCATTCGATTTTCCACCAAATAGAAGTATATGCTTCTTTTTGGTGAACAAGGTTCTAACAAACAGAGGCTTATCCTAAGGCATCATAATGAAAGACATTTGGTCATTTTTAACTCAATATATTTAAGAGATTTATTACGGTCTCACCAAATTTTGTTAATTAGCATGTGAGATGATTATTTAAAATAAACACTACCATGCATACTACAATGCAAATTTAAATGTGTCGATATATAGATTTAACTAATGTCAATCCTCTCAAGCCATGAGAGGTTGACTAGTCAACCTAGGTCCTATTTTTTAAGTCTTCAAAACATCCTTGTGTCTTTAATCTTCAAATATACATCACTTAGTTTCCTAATTACAATTTTTCTAAAAAGAAAAGTTAATACTATTCTAATTTTACATTTATAAAACAAAAATTTTGAGTTACATTTGAAAGGAGTTAGTTGAAAAGATAAGTACATCAGAAATTGAAAAAAGGCAAGACGTGCAAGTTTTATTTTAAAATTACAAAACCTAAAAAAAAAAAAAAACATTCAAATAAGATCATTAAGTTCTATATCAGGCACCTCACATATCATTCAAACATGCATAAAATAATTAAATTTAATTTAATTATTTTTTACCAATTTGTTAAATTGCAATTTATCCCTTTAATTTTTGCAAAATTCAACAAGCTCTCAAGCATCTCAAAATTGCAATCAAGTCCAGTTTTGGTCAAAACCAGGCAAGCTAATTTTAGGATGCATGTACATGTATGTATTCAATGTGTACAAGTCTACGCAATCTCAAAATACATGCATGTATGCACAAAGGAAGCCACACTCATGTGTTTGAAGAAAAACCAAACGTACTAGTGAGAAAAGTCATGCTACACCTACACGTCGCAAGATGTACAGGCATATATGTGTGTCTTAACCATGTAAAGTTATGCATTGCAAGATACACACCTGTACATGTTCGTATCTATAATTTTATGGGAAAATTCTAAGTGTATGAGCCAAAAATTACACCAGTCATGGGTGGGCATGTTTCAAGCATGCCTGTGCATGAAATATATCCTAGAATCTATCACAAAAAAAGATTATGAAATATTTCTCAAAATCCAACAACCATTTCAAAACAAGACAAAAAGGCATGAAAGCTTATCTTGCTTTGATAGAAACCTTATCGAGTGCAACAATGCTCAATGGGGTCAATTTCATGCAACAACGCAAAACCAAACATCAATTGGGAACACAGATCACTATAATTTATTCAACAAGAAGAAGAACAAATAAAACTCAATGACATTAAATAAACATTTACGTTATTAACAATATCAAATAATAAAAAATTGCAACAATAATTTTTAATATCAATTAATTACAATTTTCATACATTTGATATCAATATTAAATCATGTGTAACATCCCTCCCTAAAAGTACTACCCTACGAAGAAGAAATATTACGAATTAATATCTGGAATATCTATTTTAAAAAAAAATACTTTAAAATGAACTCATCACTAAAAGTGTTTAAAAATTATTCTAAGAAAACTGAAAATCTGGAGTCAAACAAAAGATGTATAAATCTCATGTGAAAACTCATTTGAAAACATCCGAGATCATGGAATAATTATATACATGCCCCTAGATATAACTATACAACTATCTAAATAGGGCAAAAAATCAACAATAATATATGCATGTAACAAAAACCATAAGTAACCAACCCCAGCCTAGATCTATCTTCGCTGACATAACCCTACCTCGCAGCTACTCAATCACTCATACCTATAATCATGAAAAAAAAGGAAGTGAGAGATAAGAACACTTAATAAAGGGAAAGAATTAAGTAAACTATCTCTTTTCTTATTCTAAATCACCCTTAAGACTCAATCTTACATCATAACCTCCTCAAAGAATCGAAGGGATAATCTAGTTCATCATTTACTATTTAGGTCATACTTTGTCTCATCTAGTGTTTATTTGATACTTTCTGGAAGTTAACTATAAGAATTTGACACTTTTCTATGCTCGAGTTCTTTTCTTTTCTTTCATTACACTATTTCTGAATCTGAATTATGTTTTACTATAAGTGGACCCTACTACGGATCTGTCTTACTATTCATGTGTCCTACTACAGATGTGTCTTACTATAAGTGATGTAGTGTAGAGTGCCCCTTCATAATTCGTAGCATGCATGTGTACTTATCTCTTACTAATCTTGCTTTCATCTAAATCTATTCATAATCCACCAGACTATATTCTTGGGATAATCCCTGAATTCTGAGCTCCAAATTCCTTTTTTTGCTTTTCTTTCTTTTCTTTTTCTTTTTTTTTTCTCTCATTTCTTTCCTTTCCTTTCTTTATTTTCTTTCCAAAAACTATAAAATACTGTTCATTAGACTATTCACTTAGTAGGGCAGTGTTTTTCTTCATGCAATTTAACAATCCAAATAGTCTCTAATTTATACAAACTATATATCATTTAAAAGAATATTCAAAGAGCTTTCCAACAAACTATAACAACACTTATGATTCATCTAATAAAGTAGTCAAAACATGGATGAAAATAGTGACAAAAAAGTGTATTTACTATTTATGTGGTAAGGCAATCCTTTTGTTTACACAATTTAATAGTCTAAACTGTCTCTAATTCATACAAGCTATATATCATTGAAAAGAGGATTCAAAGAACTTTCCAACACGCTATAATAGCACTCATGATTCATCAGATAAGACAGCCAAAATGAGGCATGAAATCAGTGGCAAAAAATTATATTCACTGTTTATTTAGTAAGATAGTCTTTTTATTCATGCAATTTAATAGCCTAGACCGTATCTAATTCATACAAGCTACATATCATTGAAAAGAGGATTCAAAGAGCTTTCCAAGAGCTATAATAGCACTCATGATTCATCAGATAAGATAGTCAAAACATGAGATGAAATTAGTGGTAAAATTGTAAATATTATCCATTTTTTGCCATGAAAAAAATCACACACATAAATACCCCAAATGGCAAAAAAACATTTCTCAACTTCAAATTCATCATTTATAACATAGAGCAAAGGAACCAAAAGCATAAAACATAAAACATACCAAGGATAATACCTTTTACCTTATTTCAAGCCAATCTTTGCAAGTTGGTTCTCTCCTCTTTGTCTTGCTTTTTTTATCACCAAAACCACCTTAAATCAACACCAAAACACACTAACATATTCATATAACATACATCCAATATATATGAACATAGGTAAAGGAAAAAGAAACAGATCTTTTAGTTATCAAGGCTTTCAAAGTACTTTATCTTCTTTTCCTTCCTTACTTATCTTCTAAAACCCTTTCAAATCACTCACTTTTCTTCAAAAACATAGCAAAAACATGAAGAAAGCTACTTTCTTCTGGAAGAGACAAGACAAGATGGAAAAAGGCTTAAAGTGTTCCTTTTTTTTGTCTTTTCTTTCTTTAGATATATATGTACACCTTTTAATATGGATATATATATATATATATATATATATATATATATATATATATATATATATATATACAAACCCACATACATTTGAACATATATATTTAAACTGGAAATATCTCAAAGGAGGGTCAAAAAACATAAATGCCCTTAAAATGTACATAAAGTTATTACATCATGCAATCAAATAAAATAAATTTACAAGTATAATTTTGTGACTTAATCCCTCGAGGGTGGCTTTGATACTACTATAGGGATTTGTGGCCTTGTTATTAGAATTAACAAAAAAAAATTTAATCATAAATACCATAAATCCTACTTTAAATTGCCCTTAGAGGATGATTAATTCACAACATGTCAATATGGCACACATAGGGTGTCTATTGGTTATACCTACATAGACAACTCCATCATTTTTTGTTAATGGCAAAAGATTATGAAGTCACTCTCAAAACTAATAATAGGCACTTCTCTTGGTATGAATAAAAATTAAGAACTCAAAAAAAGGTCAAAACTATGTTCGGGGTTTAGCAGAATTTGAGGACAGTTATGTTTGGGTGAGAAAAGTATGATGACTTCTTTGTATGCAGTTAGGGTTTATGTTAGTATAATAATGCATGAGAAAACAAGAGAAAAGATGTGTGTTGATACACATTCAACTAATGTTGCTCGACCTTAATGTAAAGACTGGGTGATCTTTTACTTATACACCTGATCTAAGTGTAAAGACCAGATGTACTTGCCTTGTACACCCAATCATTGCACCAAGACAAGGTGTGCCTCTCCCTTTCTCTCATGTCCACTCTTGGGACATGATTTTAGTCATGACCTGGCAAGCTCATCTAACCCAGTCTTTGGTGCCTGCATTAGACAGTCATCCTTAATTCTCACATGGGTAAAAGTAAATTAAATACTTATCCCATCACATGCAACAAAGCTAATTAGGCTTGGGTTTATCAATTGGATAAATCTAATCTCACATTTTCTCACAAAAAACCCTAAATGCCAAGTTATTTTGCTTAGGTCCCTAAGTATCATAAAACCTACTTTTAAGCTTAAAATCTATTCCAAGGCTTTGAATCCTCTACTGGAATTTAGACAAGACCAAACTCAAATAATCTTTTGCCTCTTAAGTTCAATCAACTCTTATTATGGGTGACCTATAGGCTTTTCACTAAGTCAATAGAAACACAGTCTAAGATTGACCTCTAACAAGGTGTAATACTCCCAAGTATGTCTAAGGGGTAATTTGGTCTTTTTATATCATGATTATGCTTGGTTAATTTTGTTTAAGTGTTTTTAGGGTTACACAACCATGTAAAAAGACCACATGCCCATGTGTGTAATGGCAATGGTAAAATAGTATTTTTCCATGAGTTTTGTAGATATATACGCCCATGTATATTGGTGTAGATACCTATGAATGGTCAACTTATTTGAATTATAGATAAAGATCAATTGTTTGATGATTTTAGAAATTATCATTAATGGGTAACAACATACACAATTATGTATGATATGACACACGACCATGTATCATACGTTACAGTGAAACAAAAAGACTAAATGCGTTTGGCTGATACTTTTCACTATATTTTTACAACCAAACATTGAACTTGAAAGGGATTTCGTGACTTTGGGAGTCTTGGACATATGGGAATCATTGAGGATTAATTCTAGCCATGTGAAGACTAACTTATCATTAGAGGAAAGGTAAATATAGTGATGCTTAATTTTGACTGAAATTGTTTGAATGATTGTGTTCGCTACAGGTTATCTACTTTGATATAATTATCTAATAGTACAATGTGTGTGTGTGTGTGTATTTGTTTATACATGAGAATTAAAGGGTGTTCAGTTGAGAATTGGATTTACTAAAGGTTTAGTATATTTAATTGTTTGTGATTTCATAAAAAGCATATTGCTTTGGTTTGATATGTGAAATACGAATATTTGGATAGAATGGAATGATTTATTGGAGCTTGACTAAACTTGGAATGTTTTGGTAATGATAATAAGTCATGGCTTTACTAAATTAATTGAGTCATGAAGTGATGATGTATCGTGGATATGTTTTAGGTTCTATTGTGTGTGTTAGATGAGGAGATTTGAATCATTTATGTGTTTTCTAAACTAACAAGTATGAAGAAATATGCTAAGGTTGATTCTGGATTAATTGATAGAAGTATAGTGCCTTGGTTATGTATAGTGTTCGTCAAAAATTGCAAAGTTTAAGAGAAAAGAAAATCTAAAAAAGATGCTACATGCCAATGTATAGTAAGACACACAACCGTGTAATTTGGAATGAATAATCTCTATGTTGGGTTAATTCACAAATGCGTTATTTTAGGAATGGATACATGTTCATGTTGCATAGGGCATGCAATCGTGTATGCCACCTTAGATTGCAGACCTACGTTAGTTAAGTCCATGACTGCATAGGTAGGATAAGTACACCCCTGTGTAGGTAAAGTACACACTCATGTACATTTGGGAAAGTTAGAAGTGAAGGTGTAAGAAGTTAGTAATGCTAATACGAAGTTTTTATACTTGTAAATAACTATTTTACCTTTACGAAGAATGATTATGAGGAAATAAATAATAAGGCCCTAACGAAGGGAACATAAGGTGAAAATCTGATAAATGTGTCAAAGTATATGAAAGATAATATAGAGTGCCCAACTATGTAGATGATATAGGTGTGCCCAACTGTATGGATAATAGCATAGACCCTAACCAGAGCGATTTTGAGTCAAAAACTAGGAATGATATATTATGTCATTATGTGAAAGCAATAGAGTTAGTCTGTGTGACCTTGATACATTTTTGATGATTATACATTGATGTTGGGTGAGTTAGCATCTTGAATACTCGTGCACGTACCAATGTTAGGTGTCTTAGCATCTGGGATACATGTGTGAGATTAGGAAAGGCTCGAGGTCTTATTTCCTTTATGATATAGTTTTCATAGCTTAAACCCTAGCCAACAAGTATAATGGGTACACTTTATAATTGACATCTGATATATCTCATGATTTTACTAGGTGTTTAAGATGTCAATATAAATCATTTGACACTAGTCATCTTAGATGACATCACCATTGTAGTTTAGGCATTAGACACTAAAACAACTTAAATGGGCATTAGGGATAGTGGAAAAACATCTGACATACCATATTGAGATCTTATATAAGACACCAATTGTTAATTATGGTTATTATTTATGTTGTGTGCTTGGTGTGGAAATACTACTTTCTTATTTAGTATGTTCCACTTACTATGTTTCTTGTTAGTTTTATAGGTAGGATTATAGAGTAACGGGATGACAGTTGAGGAGTTAGCTAGTCAGCTTGAAGTGATGCATAAGGCAAGGCCATCTTAGTCATTTTACTTGTGTGATAGTTTTTATGTATTTCGAATTGGTTAATTATTATTCATGCACTTGGAGTTTTGTATACATGGATTGCAAACACACTACGATGAATTTGCATTGTTTATTATTGTTTTGATTAATAAACTTTTGGGATTGTGGGAATATTTTATCTACCATGCATGTCTATTAGTATTTGTTGTGTACGTGTTAAGAAGTTTTAATTTAACATATCTCTTTAGTTGTATATTTCAGACAAAGATATGTATCTAAAAAAGGGTGTTACGTAAGGCATCGTGGCTATTTGATTAGTAGAATATCAATATTGAACTTCTTAACTTGTCAGTAATATAGTTACTCATACAATTCGATTTTTTCATCATATGGTATCTCTTATAAGTTAAGGAATATATAAAATGTCTCACTCAATGATCCTCAATTTACATAGATTAGCTTCTATCACAAACTGAATAATATCAAATCAAGCATCAGTTTAATCACGTTATGGCCATAGGTTTAATTGGTCATTGTCATTCATCAAAAGACGTTAACTAAGATGTTAACTCTCATACTCAAGAGTGGTGAGTCCATCGTTGATCCACCATAGCCTTTGTATAGATTCGATATGGTTAATCACCATCTTTTTAACAATCCTTTGACTAGACTACATTAGATTAGTGTCAAACTATATTAATCCTTACACAAGACAATCCAATGACCTTAATTCTAAATATTACATATGCCTCCGTTCATGAAAATGATATATTTCATCGACATTGTAGTAACCATTCATATGAAATCCTCTTAGTGGGTTTGTCTAATGAACAAATTCACAACATACACTCATGTGTTACATCAGGTTATCAACAAATAACTTTGATACTGTAACACCCATAAGTACACCTAAGGTTATTTTGATCTTTTGCCTCATAAATTATGTTTATTTAATTATATATAAGTACTATAGGGGTACACAGTTATGTGGGGAGGTCAAACGCCGATATGTGTGTTAGTAAGAGCAAAATGGTCATTTTTGTATGAAACATGAAAATGGCTAAATCTAAAGGAAACACATGTTTATGTATGTTGAGGTACACACTTATGTAATGTTAATGCAATTTGAATTTAGATAAAGAGCAATTTTGTGATGATTTCAAAAATTGTTGCTTTTGGGTAATGACAAACACCTTCATGTATATAGAGTATACAACTATAAAAAAGTGTTTTTTTTTTTTTAAATAAAGGATATGCTGGTTCAATTGCTTAATGCCTTTTTTCATCATATTCTTCCAGAACAAAAGAGAGTTGAGAAAGATTTTTTATCCATATGAGCCTAGGAAGATTGAAGGATTGTCGGAGTTCATTCAAGCTATGAGAAAAGCTATGCATTCATTAAAAGTAAGGTAAGTAGGTGAATTTTCCCTTTAATGGATTTATAGAATTATAATTTGTAAAATAGATGTTTGATGGAGATTTAGTGCATTATCAAATTCGGAGGAATGATCATGCACTTATCTATTAATAATTATTAGATTCTATTGTTGCAGTCTATTGTGGTATTTATTGTTTATTTTGAATAAATTCATGTAGGATTCATGATTATGGATTATTATCAATACTCATCTCAAATTAGAAACACACTAGGTATGATTTAGGGATAATCTGGTGTGACTTTATAGACTTAGAATTGTGTTTAGGTAATCTAAACATGCAGTTGAAGGTGAAGTCAAAATTCTGCAGAACACAACACTAGCACATGTATGGAGGGGAACATAGTCATGTATTATTAGACAAATTAGTTCCTTATGTATTAGTGATTTCACGGGCTTGTTAATTTAGGATTAGGCATATACCCATATGGTATGAGACACATAATCATGTGTGTTACCCTAGGTTGCATGCTCATGTAAGATGAATGCATGGTCGTGTAAGTTAGATGAAGTACACCCCTATGCATGAAGCATGCACCATCGTGTAAATGAGGTAAATTGAGAATAAAGGTACAAAGGATTAGTAATGTTTATATATGACTATAATAATGATTATTTTACCCCTATAAATGATAAATGTAGGAAATGGTAATAATAAAGCCCTAATGAAGGCAAAAAAGAATCAAAAAGGCCTATTATGGCCTTAACAAAGGCAATAAGAGATAAATAGTATTTTTGGTACCCGACTGTATGGATAATGACATAGACCCAAATAGAAGCAATTCCAAGTTAAAAATTAAAAATAATGTATTATCTTATTTTAGTCACCAAGTTATGTGTAGTGTGGTTATGAAAATATTAGGGCTAGTCGATGTGACCTTGATACCCATTTGATTAATATACACCAGCGTATGGTGCCTTTACATCTAGGATGTTTGTGCATGCACTAACGTTGGGTGTCTTAGCATCTAAGATGCTTGTAATATATTAGAAAAGGCTCATGGTCTTTATCATAGGCTAAGCAGTCTATTGTAAACCTCTGCGACACTTAACGACTCTCTAATGGCTAAGTTAGCCTAAAACCCGATACGCTACCCTAAACTTGGCAAAAACAAGTTGTAACAATGGAATAGCAAAAAAAAAATAGTCAAGAACACCCATAAACACTCTATACAATGATATAAGGCAGAGTAATGAGCTAGGAAATATTAGTTGTATTAACTTGAACTAATGCTTCTAAAGAAATTTTGTACAATGGTTACCCCTTTATATAGACTTACAAACTAATTCAAATTTCAAATATACAATAATTACATTTTAGTTATGTAAGTGTTATGTAACCCATGCATAGTCTTCTTTTTTTGCGTTATAACCCATGCACCCTTGTATGGTTGTCTTTTCTTGCTTTACTGCTACATACCACCAGCATAACTTCAATTCTTTGCACAACCCCTACATGGCATGTTTTCCTTACACCATTGCTACATGGTTTTTCTATTCTATGTAGTATTGCCATCCCTGCTACATAGTGTCCTATGGTTGCACCCTTGCTGCCTGTGTTTGCATGCTAATTATATTATCCTACAAGTAGGTTAAGATGACTTTTTGGTTGCCTTCGACTTATTGGAACTTTGGACTAATGGGTTGGAATTGTGGACTTGTTGTTTCCTTGGCCTAGACCCACTCTTGGATGCTGGATAATTGGGTTGGATGCCCTCATTTAGCCACTACAAGCTTACTACCCATTTTATATAATTTATGCTTGTTTTCATACTGGTACTTATTAAACCGGCATTTGTATTACTATACACTTGATTGTAATGTTATGACGACCCTATGTCATGCCCATGAACATTAACCTGTGACATTTTCCCCTATCTATTTTGTGATGCCCTCATCACTATAAGGTGATCTTGGTCTACCCGTTTTGGCCCATTGTGCTCCCCCAAGTGACTTGCACCACTGTGTTGCTTCCCTGAATTATTTTTGCTTGCTCGCCTCTTACACAACTTGCAACATTTCCTCTTTGCTAAAGTCTATGGAGATATGCTCCCATTTCCACTCTGGAATAGACAGAGGCTGAAGCAACCCTAAAGGTCTCTAGTGTTCGGCCTTAATTTGTTGACAAGTGAGATATCTGGTAACAAACTCACTTATATCCCTTTTCATGTTTGACCACCAAAAATGTCTTTTTAAATCCTAATACATCTTTACGCCCCTAAGGTGGGCAGTGTAAAGAGAACTATGAGCCTTTGTAAGAATTCTTTGTCTCAATTTAATTATCTAGGGAATATATACTCGATCTCTGAATTTGAGAATTTCATTCGATACTTGAAAATCTGTCTCAAGACCCTCTTGCACTTTTTAGATTTTTTGTTAAGACCACTCATCTCTTGTTTGAGCCTGTCAAATCTCATCTATGAGAGTGGGCTAAATACCTAATCTAGCGAGGGTCTTAATCACAAGCTCAATCTACTCTCGATCCATATCTCTCTGAATTTCTCTCTGGACCGTCAATTGTGATATCATCACGTTTCTACTGAGAGCGTCTGTAACCACATTAGCCTTGCCTGAATGGTATTTAATATCACAGTCATAGTCTTTTACTAACTCGAGCCATCACCTCTGCCTCATATTTAATTCCTTTTGAGTGAAGAAATATCTAAGGCTTTTATTGTCAGTATAAATATTACATCTTACCCCATATAAATAGTGTCTCCAGATTTTCAAAGCAAAAATTACTGCTCCTAACTCCAAATCATAAGTAGGGTATCGGGTTTCGAATTCTTTCAATTGTCTTGAGGCATATGCTATCACTTTGCCGCGCTGCATCAATACTACTCCTAAACCACCATGTAAGACATCGGTGTATAAATCATACTCAACTCCCTTCTCTGGAAGTGCTAACACCGGAGCAGTAGTCAATCTTCTTTTTAATTCTTGGAAGCTTGCCTCACAAGTATTTGATCATTGAAATGGCGTTGTTTTCTTTGTAAGGGTTGTAAGAGGTTTGACTAATCTAGCAAATCCCTCTACAAACCTCTGATAATACCTTGTCAAACCTAGGAAACTACGAATCTCCTTGACTGTCTTTGGTTTCTACCATTCAACTATTGCTCAATCTTACAAGGATCCATGGATATACCCTCAGCTAAAATCACATGCCCCAATAAGGTAACTCTATCTAGCCAAAATTCGCATTTTGAGAATTTGGCATACAGTTGTTTCTCTCTCAACCTTTGGAGGGTAAACTTTAAGTGCTACTCATACTTTTCTCGACTGCAAGAATACACTAAGATATCATCAATGAATATCATAATAAATTTATCTAGGCAGTCATGGAATACATTATTCATCAAATCCATAAATACCGCAGGGGCATTTATCAATCTGAATAATATCACTATAAACTCAAAGTGGTCATACCTTATTCGGAAAGTTGTCTTGGGTATATCCTTCTCTGTCACTCTTACCTGGTGATAACCAAATCTCAAATCTATCTTAGAGAAGACCACGGATCCCTTCAACTGATCAAATAAATCATCAATCCTAAGTAACGGGTACTTGTTCTTAATTGTGACTTTATTTAACTCTTTGTAATCAATGCACATCCTCATAGACCCATTTTTCTTTTTCACAAATAGGATGGGAGCTCTCCAAGGAGAATGGCTCAGTCTGATAAAACTATGATATAATAATTCTTGAAACTGCTTCTTCAATTCTTATAACTCGATAAGGGTCATTCGATAGGGTGCTCTTGAAATAAATGTTGTGTCAGGTGCCAACTCTATACTAAACTTAATCTCCCGCTTGGGAGCTAATCCTAGTAGCTCACTTGGAAACACATCTGGAAACTTACATACAACTGGCATCTCATCAATAATTGGGTCTGACCCAACTTTGCTCACTACATGAGCCAAATATCTTGTACACCCATTTTTCAATATTTTACTAGCTTTAAACATACTGATCATCAAACTCTAGATATGACCCTCACCGAACTCAAATTGATCTCTAGAATCTAGGTTAAATCTCACTTTCTTCTTTTTACAATCAATCTCAACTCTGTATCTACCCAAAAAGTCTATCCCTAAAATCATGTCAAAATCTAACATTTCGAACACAATCAGGTCCATCAGTAACTATCAACCCTGAATCATAATACTATGTCCTAGTAGCATCATCTCACTAATGACTGACCCCCTATCAGGCAACTCAATCATAATCCTCTAGGCTATTCTAACAAGTTGTAACTTTAACCTCTCAAGCACACTCTTGGCTATAAAACAATGAGTAACCCCACAATCAACTAAAACATAAATAGGAGTATCAAAATAAAGAATCTGACCTGCGACTGTTGATGGGTTAGCCTCTACTGGTCCTTGGGTGATCGTATAAACTCTAGTTGTAGCCCCTCTAATAGGCTGCTACTGCTCTACTCTCACTGGGGTAGTTATATAAAAACGAGCCGACAACATCTGAAATAAACTGTTTGGCTTGTCAAACACTCTCCTCTATGTTGCTTCCCACATTTCTAACAAGTTGGTATCTTAGGTCCTTTTTGTTTCTTTACACTTTTCTAGTTCTTTTTCATGTCTTTGAACTGGAGTGGTCGTTTACCCTTTCTATCTCGCTCAAAATAAGGGTCTTTCTGTACTGAAACTGAACCACTACTTATCGGGAGAATTGGCATGGCAGTAGAAGGTGTAACCTTTTACCCTGTAGTCTAACCAAACCTCCTCCTCACAAAAACCTCTACTTTCAAAGCTCTATCGAGGGCCTCTGCATAAGTTCTGGGTAATTGCGCCCCTGTCATAATATCTCAAGCTATCTCTAGATCTAGCCCGTACATGAACTTCTGCATACACCCCATCTCTGTACTAGTTATCTCGAGGGCATACTGGGATAACTGATTAAACTTTATGGAATATTCTTTTATAGAATTTGTCCCTACACTAGATAAATAAACTTTTGGGCCTTAATACAAGTAACATCGGCACCCTTGTACTCTGTCTCAAATTTGTGCCTGAACTCGAACCATGTCATCTATAAGACATTGCCCATCTCCCTAACTAAGTTCTACCATATTCTTGCCTCTGACTTGAAAAGATAGGTGGCATATCTCATTTTCTCTTGGTCGGTCATGTCAAACAAGGCCATTGCACTATCTACTGATTCCAACCACTCTTTAGTTGTTATTGAGTCATTTGCACCATTAAATTTTTGAGGCTAATGCATACTAGGGAGGTTGAAAATATTATGCAACTAAGTCCTCATTAGGACTGTTATAGATACTGAAGTAACCTCCCTCATATCGTGTCCTTGGGTTGGCGGTATATGCGTTATCTCACTTTCCTACGTAGGAGCACCTCTATGCTCTCTCATCATCTTTCTAAAGATCTCTCGCATATCATGTGCATGGAGTGCCCCTTGGGGTACGTGGGGGGCTGCTCCTTCACTCTAGCTTCTTTAAGAGGGATCTACTGGTGTTTAACTCATAGGTCCTGAAAATGAACATATTAGTTTCATAAAACTCAGCAGGTATTTATGAAAACTTAACTTACAGTGATCAGCTGCAAGGCTGGTCAGTGTGGCTAGAGGGTATTTCATCTTTGTGTTTCTTTGGATTACTCTATTTTGTTTTAGAAAACATTTTTTGGGTTTCCAAAATCATGTTTTGATACCAACTTGTAACATTCCTCCCTAGAAATACTACCTACCGAAGGAGCAATATTACAAATTAATATCCAAAGTGTCTATTTTTTTTCTTTTAAAATACTTTAAAATAAACGCATCACTGAAAATGTTTAGAAAGTATTCTAAGAAAACTGAAAATTTAGAAACGAATAAAAGATGTATATACTCATAGGAAAACTCATCTAAAAGCGTCTGAAAATAGGGAGTAATCATATACAACTGTATAATCATTTCAAAAAGGTCAAAAGTTGACAAGAACATGCTACTGTATGCATGTAATATAAACTAGAGATAACCTGCGTCAACCGAATCTATCTTTACTGACTTGACCCTACCTCACAGCTACCTCGATCACCTGTACCTGTAATCAGGAAAGAAAAGGAAGTAAGAGATAAGAACACTCATAAGGGGAAAAGATTAAGTAAACTATCTCATTTCCTGTTCAAACTCACTCTCGGGACTCAACCCCACATCATAACCTTTATAAGAAATTGAGGGGATAATCTAGTTCATTATTTACTATTTGGGTCATACTTTGTCTGGTGTCTATTTGATACTTTTTGGAAGCTAACTATAAGGATTTGATATTTTTCTAAGCTCGAGCTTTCTTTTTTTCTCTCACTACACCATTTTGAAATCTGAATTAAGCTATACTACGAGTATGCTCTACTTCGAACGGATCCTACTGTAGGTCTATGTCCTACTACGAACGTGTCCTACTACGGACGTACCCTACTACGGGCAGTGTAGTGTAAAGTGCTCCCTCATAGTTCATAGCATGTATGTTGTCTAAATCTTGTTTCTATCTTACTAATCTTGCTTCTATCTAAATCTATTTATAACTCACTAAACCATACTCTTGGGATAACCCTTGAATCTTGAGCCCCCAGATTCCTTTTTCTTGTTTTTTTTTTTTCCTCTCATTTCTTTCATTTCTTTTCCTTTCTTTCTTTCTTTCTTTCCTTTTTCTCTTTTTCTCTCTTTCCCAAAATCTGTGAAATACTGTTCATTTGGTAGGGTAGCCTTCTTTTTCATATAATTTAATAACCCTAACAGTCTCTAATTCATACAAACTATATATCATTGAAAATAGAATTCAAATAGCTTTCCAACAAGCTATAATAGCACTCATAATTCATTAGATAAGGTAGTCAAAATGTGAGATGCAATCAGTGGCAAAAAATTTCTCCCCTATTTATTTGGTAAAGAAGTCTCTTTGGTTCATACAATATTTAATAGTCCAAATAATCTCTAATTCATACAAACTATATATCACTGGAAAGAGGATTAAAAGAGATTTCCAACAAGCTATAATAGCATACATAATTCATCAGATAAGGTAGTCAAAACATGAGATGGAATCAATGGCAAAAACTCTCCCCTGTTTATTTGGTAAAGCAGTCCTTTTGGTTCATACAATATTTAATAGTCCAAATGATCTTTAATTCATAAAAGTTATATATCATTGGAAAGAGGATTCAAAGAGCTTACCAACAAGCTATAATAGCACTCATGATTCATCAGATAATACATCCAAAACATGGGACGAAATCAATGGTAAAACTATAAATATTATGCAACTCTATGCCATGAACAAAATCACACACATAGATATCCCAAATGGCAAAGCAACATTTCTCAACTTCAAAATCATCATTTATAACATAGATCCAAGGAACAAAAGCCTAAAACATGCAACACATCAAGGATGATACCCCTTACCTTGTTCCAAGCCAAATCTTTACAAGTTGGCTCCCTTCTCTTTGTTTTGCTTCCTTTATAACTAAAATCACCTTAAATCAACACCAAAACATACTAACATATTCATATAACATGCATCCAATATATATATACATAGGTAAAGGGAAAAGGAAGAGATATTTTGGTTACCAAGGCTCCCAAAGTGCTTCCTCTTATTTTCCTTCCTTATTTATCTTCCAAAACCCTTCCAAATCACAAACTTTTCTTCAAAAACATAGCAAAAGCAAGAAGAAATCCGCCTTCTTCTGGAAGTGACGGTAAAAGATGGAAAAGGAGACTTAAAATGCTACTTTTTGTCTTTTCTCTCTTAAGATATGGATATATATCCATTTATATGTATATACAACTTATTTTTATTTTATTTTTTGTCTATATTATATATATATATATATATATATATATATATATATATATATATATATATATATATATATATATAAATAAAAAATAAAACACACATCCATGTGAATAAATATATATATATATATAAAAAATTGGAAATATCTCAAAACATGGTCAAAAAACATAAATGCTCTTGGAACATACCTGAGGATATTACAACGTTGGCCCTTGATGGCACCCATGACCTAAAGAAAACTCATTCTTACTTTGAATGTCTATCCCTGATCATCCTGCTCATATCATTCTTACTATTTACCCAACTCCTCAATAAGCTTAGATAACTTGTTGTGCACTAGACATTCTCTAAGTATCTGTTATCCATAACAGAGAAAACACTTCAGAGGTACTCTCCTTTGGCCCTTATCTCTGTTCTGATGATTTTGCCTTCGATTTGGACTTCCCCCATGCCTATTGTACTCTTGCACACCTTCTCTATGATGGTCATAGTCACACTGCTTCCATTGGCCTGGGTTATCCTAATCCTTATAGTTTTCCTAAGCACTATCACTGTCTTGAGTGTAGTCTCTCCTACTTTTTCTATGATCACTCTTGATCACACCACTCCTTTCGGGCTTTCTATGTTCAACAAGTGATTCAGTTATTGTAATTACCATGTTAAGATCTTGTAGTCCCTTCTATTGCACCTCTTATTTTGCCCATGGTTACAACCCTTCCATGAAGCAGACAATGGCTCCTATATTGGAAAATTAGTAATCTCAAGCAATAGTTTAGAAAACTCATTCACATACTCCCAAATGTTATCATATTAAGTGAGCCACCATAACTTGTTTTTGCCCTCATACTTTGTATTCTTTAGGTAAAATTGGCGCTTTAGATCTACCTTGAACTAACCCTATGTCTAAATATTGCTATTACCTATTCGATTTCTACATGCCACCTACGCCACCAAATTATAATGGTATCCCTCAAATAAAGTTGGCACGATCAATCATATTGGTATTACTTTCAATACCTACAACATGAAAATATTGTTTAATATACCAAAGAAAATTATCAATTTCCTTGGCATAATGTGCACCCTTGTATACCTTTGGTTGTGGCACGTTAGCTTTGGTAGGGTTTGGATGATGAAGTTGTGGCGACAGTTGGCCCTTGCGGTATTGTCATCTTACACAGTACCAAGTCACTTTTGATATCCCCTAGCTCAACATTTATCCCTCAAAATTCTTTTTGTAATGCAACAACTTCTTGTCAAAGAGTAGTGATTTCAATAACCAAGAGTCACGAATTTCAATACCTTCATTGCGGCATGACTCGAAAATAACGTTCAAAACACTTTAGGTCTTCTCTCGCAGCTTCTTCATGCTACCTTCAAGCATCTCAGTGTGCTAAGCCCAATGCCCGAGTTGATCCAATCGATTGCCAAATGCAAGCTCTACTTGTGCAAACCTCACATTTATATCAACCATTGTCTCCCTAGACTTGCCTTGTTGTTGTTTTCCCCCTTTTGAAGCCTCTTATTCTTGCTCCTGACTGTTATGCATGGTTAGATCACTAGTGCCCAACATCTCCATTATTGGAATGGTTAAACCCCACTGTTAACCACTGTTACAAAAGATAGAAATATTTCTAAGATGTGTTACTCAGAAATATTTCTAGAATGTGTTACTCCCTCTTGGAACAACACAAAACACTGCTAAAATATGAAAATCCCCTTGGATCAATATAAAAATTCATAGAGTCTTCCTCTTGGAAAATCTAGCATAACATGAACAAGCTCAGTTAAACTTATTGTGAATAAACCCGAACTTGGAAAAGATGTGAGCCTTGCTTTCCATAAACGTAGGATCTAAAAACACTTTACTCGGATAAAGAAATGAACTTTGCTCCCTACAAATGTAGCTTTGATACCACTTGTCACAAGCCAAGCAATCTGTCGTCAACCGTGTGGCACTTAGTGGCTCCTTAGTGGCTAAGTCAGCCAAAAACCCCAATACGCTACCCCAAACTGGCAAAAACAAGTTGTGACAATGGAATAATGGAAGCAAGTAGTTAAGAACACCCACAAACATTTCACACAATGATATAAGGCAAAGTAATGAGCCAAGAAATATTAGTTGTATTAACTTGAACTAATGCTTATAAAGAAATTTCGTACAATGGTTGCCTCTTTATATAAGCTTACAAACTAATTCAAATTTCAAATATACAATAATTACATTTTAGTTATCTAAGTGTCATGCAACCCATGCATAATCTTCTTTTCCTACACCACAACCTATGTACCTCTGCATGATTGTCTTTTCTTGCTTCACTGTTGCATGCCACTTGTATGACTTCAATTATCTATGTAGCCCTTATATAACCTGTTTTCCCTGCACCACTATTGCATGTCTATACTTTTTTGTGTAACGTTGTCATCCCTGATGCATGGTGTCCCCTGGCTGTACCTTTGCCACTTATGTTTGCATGCTAATGATGTTATCTTGCAAATGGGCTAAGATGACTTTTTGGCTACCTTTCACTTGCTAGAACTTTAGACTAATGGGCTAGAACTGTAGACTTGCTGCTTCATTGGCTTAGACCCACTCTTGGGTGTTGGATAATAGGGCTAAATGCCCTCATTTGTCAATTACAGGCCTAATGCTCATTTTATATCAACTATGCCTGTTTTCACACTAGTACCTGTTGACACGCTCGTACTACTGTGTATTTGACTGTAGTGTTGTGGCAACCCTATATCGTGCCCATTGAAATTAGTTCATGACATTTTACTCTTCTTGTGATAAAATATCTTTAGTACAAAGCCCAAGCAACAAATATATTGGGTACACTTCATATTTTACATATGAGATGTCTCATGTTTTTACTAAGCGTCCCAAACATTGATATACATCGTTTGATATTAATCATTTGGGATGACATCTTCATTGAAGAATTGGGCAATTGATACCAGAACATTCAAATAGGCATTTGAGAGATCACCTATTTAGTGTTTTATCACTCACTGTGTTCCTTTGTGGTTTTATAGGTAGGTTTATAGAGTAGTCGGATGATAAGAAAACCAACAGGTCAGCTTGGGACATTGCATAAGCAGAGGGCATTTATGTATTGGTTTGGGATTGCACTTATACACTTTGTTTATGTATTTTGGGTTTCAAACATGTGTAGATTTAATGTAAATTACAGTGTTTTTTAATTATATTGAGGTTGCTTTTTGGGTATGTGAGAATTTATTTATTATGCATTTATTATCTGTTATTTGGATTAGGGAAAAGTTAAAGGTAACACATAACTTTGTATACATATTTCAAATAATGGCATGTATTTAGAAATGGGTGTTACAAACACGTGGAAACTATCATTATCTTTTGATGAGGTCATTCAATACTATAATAACTCTATCACTATTACCTATACTTTAGGTTATGGTAATATTAGAGTTACAAACGTTTTAAGAATAGTCATCTAATATGTATATAAGGTTCTATAATCAAGTATAATGCACTGATCCCCTTACCACGATTCAACTATTCTCAGGACAATTATCTAATTTACAAAAACAATAAGAGAAATGAAATGTCATATTATTTAAAATCTCAAAGATTACACAAATAATGAATGTGATTATTGACTTTAAGACACTTCCTTAACAAAATCATCTTATTTCATATTGAACTTGATTCAATATGTTCTATCATTTCGTTCCTATTTAAAATGTTGTTGCCTATGGCTCAAAAGTGCATAAGTTAATTAAGTAATATAAAAAGATGTTAGTCTCATAGAGATTGGCTATTAGATACTAGTTCATTTTGTAATTCGAATTAGCTAGAAAAACCAAATATTTAATCTAGAAAAATGAATAAAAATACAGCAATTTAATTAAAATCAATGAAGAAATTGATTAAAATAGAAAATTAAAGGACTAATTATCAAGCAAACTTATCTAATTTAAGATTTCACCATGAATCACTAGTAATTGTTAACAGATCAAATCTAAAGCAAAAAATTGATGAGAAATTGATGGGTAATAATCCTAAATTGTTTAATTCTTCTTTTAAAGTTGATTTAAGCATGTAAAGATTAAGAAATTACCTACTTTCATGGTTAAGTATATCAAAACCCATTAAAAGCCTCTATGATGATCATAAAATCCATAAGGAACCTAAATCTATTTCTAAATAAAAATTCTAGGTTTAGAAATTGTTTGTACTGATTGATTATCCATCTTTCAAAAGTATAAAATCAATTTACAAACAAACTAGATGTTAGGCCCAAAACATCAAACAAGAAATAAGCTCACGATCACTAAATCAAAGCTTCATCAACATTAAATTAAATCAAAACCTGTCAACAATCACAAAGATTTATAGATCCATCATACACTATATGTAGGAAATTTAGTTACTCATATCCATCACAATAAATCTATAAAAATCAATTAAAGATTCATCATGTTCAAAACAGAAAATAAACAACTATCAAGAAGAAAAAGGTTAAAGAAAACTTTTAGCTCTTCAAGCTTGATAGGCTAGATCTTCTTTAACTTGATCCTTGAGCTTGCATCTTGAATCTTCCTATTGGATCTTGTGATTTTTCCTTTAAAATTTCTTTCCTTTTAGTGCTACGGTCCTCCTTCGTAATAAATAGATAATTTTTTTGTCTTTTTATATTAAGCCAACTCAACCCTAATTTGTTTCTTGCATTTTTTCCTTTTTTTTTTCTTTTTGCAATTCACATCATCAATTATGAGCATAACTGAATCAATTATGGTCATAATTGACTTCTACATCACTTTAACAATTCACGCCAATTTTTTTTTATGATCTTTTAATTCTTGTCCTTATCAAGCTCGAGCCTTATCAAATCATCTAAAAATATTATTGAAAGTGTCAAATAAGATTAAATCTTAAAAGAAAACTAAAATTAAAAAAATTAATCAAAATAAACTAAAATTTACCTAAAACGAACTAATTAAAAGCTATTAATGTGTATGTATAAAATACACACATCAAATGCAGAAGTGTTGTACTAGTTGGACCCTATCTAGTTGTTGTCATAGCAAATGACTTTTGTAGTGAAAAATATCAAGAAGTGTTGTTTATGATACTATAAAAGAGAAGAAAAAAGTTTAAGGATAGCTTTGGTGTGTTTTCAATGTTGAATTTGAACGTTTTTTTTCTAAAAAAGAACTTCAAACAGTAATAAAAGCCTATTTAGACAGATATAAGCATAGGGAAATTGAGAATGATTTTCAATGAGAATGATTATATTTTACCTTTTTATGTAAAAATTAAGGATGAACAAATCTGGGTACTCTGTGAAATTTTAAGGAATTGGAATCAAAGCTAAAACCGGAATCAACCATTACTAAAAATAAAAACCAAAACCTGAAATCTACAAGGTTGATATTGACCTTATAGATTTCAAGTAAGGTTCAGTTCTTAACCAAAACCAGCATTATTTTTGGATAGTTTAACACAATAATAAGCTTCTAGAATTTAACCTCTTGTTAAATATATTCATTCTTCATTTTACCACAGAAAAGTCTATGTAATACCATAACTGTTTACACAGGGTTAAGTAAAACATCATTTCTCTTGATATGGGATTATGTTGTGAGAGATGGCTTATGCAAAAATATTTGTAGAAAAAACTTTTTTTTTTTCTTATAATGAATCATGTGTTAAAATAACATTTAACAAACTAGTTTCTATATGTTTTCTCTGCGAGTATAAACACTTCGAAGATGTTAGCATTCCTTATATTGCTATATAAAATGTTGTTGTAGATGAAGATAAAGGAAAAATCAATGAGTTTTTTAGACTTTACCCAAATGCAATGAGTGCTACCTTGATGGTTATATCCCAATTTGCATTGTTGCTCTTCTACATGATGTCTATTTGTAGGTTTTGGTTCCAATTTTGGTTTTTTATGAATGGAATCAAAACAGTAACTGGAACTGATCACTTCCAAAAAATTGAAACTGAAACCTACCCAAAGTAGACTAGTTTTAGGTAGGATCCAAAACCAAAAGTCGAGTACCCGCGATTCTGATTCCAACTTGATTTGTTTACTCACCCCTAGTAAAAATGGTAATGCGACTTTGTTGATTAATTATGGTATTGTTTAATATTGCATTTTGTCCTTTACAATTTATATGAGAAGATTATAAACTTGATTGTGATCTTTCATAAACAACAACTTTTTGTAAAACATATGACATCTTAATTTGTCAAAGTGACAAAAAATAGTTGTGATGAATGCTATCTCTCGCACTTGTGCATTTTAAATTATAATGTCCTCCATTATTGCAATTCCCAATTGCACAACTAAATTATAACCTGTTGCATTTATAGGTATATTTAAATCATTATTACATTCACATTGCAAATATCGAAAAAAGTATGAATCAATATGAACATTTCAAGTTTTAAATATGGTAGAAAAGATAGCTATAGACATTACAAACCTTTGACATAATATGAGAACTAACAACACATAATTCCTTCAAACTTCAATACGGTTCAACAATAAAGCCACTAGATTCGACCAACAATAAAAGAACATATTTTATTTTCCATTATCTTAATATTTATCATTGTAGTTAATACTATTCTAAAAGATTATGTTAACATGTATATCTAGTAAAGAAAATACTAGAATATATGTAGTTTTAAGAAATGCTAAAGACTACATTCCAAAATTGAACCATGTTGAGGTAGCCATTTCTATTGAACATAATAAGTGAACCATGTTATTGTAATAAATAGATAAATAAATAAAAAGAATATTTGTTATAAATTTTATACACTTGGAAAAAGAATTGTAAGAAACATGAAAAACCGCAAACGGAGTATTAATTCAATATATGCATATATGTTACAAATAAAGAAAGGAGGGGGGTTATTTATACAAATCATTGTCACCCCTCCAGTCAAGAAGATGACATTTTCTAAAGTTAATTTCCAAGGCATCCAATACAGCTCACTATGCCTTTACTGCATTCACACAAAGCTTTGAAATTTTTCTCCTCACGTGGTGGAAAAATCTACCGAATATAACACTCCCCATTAAATTTCTACCACTTATAGATAATTATATTAATCTTATTAAAGAAAAATCCAGTGAGATAAAAACCAAAGCAAAGGAACATAATTATTTAATGTCCTATAAAGTAAGATTGGACATGATTAAAACTGTCATTAAAAACTTTACTAGGAAAACTCAATAGGAAAAAACCTACTGAAGGAAAAAAGAGTACAGTGCACATTTTATCCAATATATGATAAACTTAAAAAAAAATTTGCTCCTTTTGATGAATGTTTCATCTAATGAATTCTCCCCTTCTCTTTGTAATGAAATTAATTTTGCTGCTTGTTTAATCACTGCATACCGATGTTATATGATTATATCCATCACAGGTGCATATATTTCATCAAGGTCTTTACCTAGCCTTCAGGAAAAGCCTTGAGCTATAAGTCTGACTTTATATCTAATAATTTCATTTTTCTTATTTATTTTTCTCGCAAATACCCATTTATGTCCAACGGGTTGTACAATCTTAGGTGTTGAACTACAGACCCAAACACTTGACGTTTTACTAAAAAAGCTAATTCTGTATGAATGACTTCTTCTTATTTAGGCCAATCATGTCTTTGTTTACACTCAGCCATAATACGTGGTTTAAAATCATCTTCATTCATAATTTCAGTAGTTACTATAAATGAGAGTATATTATCAATGTTAACCATTTCACGGTTCCACATCTTTCATGTATAAGCATAATTTGAAAATATTTAGTATTATTATTTTCTTATTCTTTAAAATTTTGTACTACTTCAGGGGTTTCGGTCTCTTCAAAGATTTGAGTCTCTTCAAAGACCATAACCTCTTCTAGAAGAATATTAGAAAATGTCGATGTTTTATTCATTTTAGAATCATCAGGAGTGATATCTGTTTGATTATTTGTTTTTCCTTTTTTAGAAGCAGTATCTTTTGATCCAACAAGTCTATCACGTTTCAGTGTGTAGTAGATTAATCAGTCATGACTCAAATAAACTGTTTAACAGCTACATTAATTCTTACTAGTGCATTGACAATTGGTATATGTGATCTTATCATTTTTGTTGTATCTACAAATGCATCAGATATTTGGTTAACAATAATTTGTAAATGCATTATCTTCTGCACTTCAGTTTCACTTTGAGATATGTGAGGATTTAGATGAGACATAGTAGGTACATACTAAGTAAATTCATGTCTAACTTCAAAAAGCATTTTCTTTTCTCCTAAAAGTAGGAATGTTATCTCATCAAAGTAACAATCTGTAAATCATATTGTAAAAAGATCACCTGTTAATAGTTCCAGCTACCTAAGAATAGGTAGTGAATTTTATCCAACATAGATTTCCAAATGACATTAGGGTCCATTTTTTGTGCATTAAAAAGACACAATAAGGACATATACAACACAACTAGGGTTAGATTTGAGCTGAGCCAAGCTTGACCTCAACTTGGTTTACATATAGCTGAGCTCAAGTTTGTGAAAGTCAAGCTCAAACTCGGCTTAAATTCTGCTCAAATTTGGCTCGACTCGTTTTTCATTATTAAAATGACGTTATTTTAACACATATTAGTCAAAACAACGTCATTTTGTATCAAAATTTTTAATTGAAAATTTTGGCAAGTAGCTCGAACTCGATCGAGCTCGTATAAGGCTGACTCATTTTGGTCTTATTAAAGCTAAGCTCGAATGGGCTCGATTCGAATCTAACCTTAAACACAACTTAGTCACCAAGAACCAATTGTA
Organism: Mangifera indica; assembly: GCF_011075055.1. NCBI lineage: Eukaryota > Viridiplantae > Streptophyta > Magnoliopsida > Sapindales > Anacardiaceae > Mangifera > Mangifera indica. The sequence goes on along the minus strand of NC_058137.1, from coordinate 18,275,703 downwards.
AGGAAGAATATTGATGATAAGAAGAAGGTCGCTAGTGAATTAATGCTACAACATGTAATATACTATGTCCTCACATAGAAGTTGGTAATCGAGTTTTTTGTAATAAAGTACGTGCAATTACCTAGAGTTGTTTGATAAGAAACTCAGCTAATCTATTTTGAGTGGATGTTCAACATCAATTCCCATAGATATACAATAACCATCAAATATCTTAGATATAAATTCACCAGCATTATCTAGTTGTATTAACTTAATTGAATAATTTGTTAAATGTGTCTTTAATTTGATAATTTGTGTTAACAGTTTAGCAAATATAAAATTTTGAATTGGTAATAAATAAACATGAGACCATCTTGTAGATACATCAAATAAGACCATAAAATAATGAAATTACCTACTTAGTGGATGAATGGGTCTGCATATGTCCTTTCAAATCCTTTATAGGAATGATGAGGATTCAACTCCAATTTTGGAGGGAGATAGTCTTATTACTAATTTGTTTTAAGAACAGGCAAAACGGAATTTTTCACTGGATAATAAAATTTTGTGATAATTTAATGCATGTTTATGTGAATTGTCAGCAATCCTATAGATCATTGTAGATCATTGTAGATCTTGGGTAGCCTAAATAGTCATATCAATGCATAAATACTTTTAGATTAGAGAACTTCTGATTCGATATTGTATAGGTTTTAATTGTCCTTACGATTATATAATACAATCAAGATGATAAAATAGATAATTTCTCTAATATAAGCCTTCTTCCAAAGACATTACCAGTTATACAGATAAATTTTACACCATTTTTAATCGTGGTTTTAATGTGATAACTATTATTTCTTATACTTTTAAAACTAAGTAAATTTTTCTGAATCTACTTGAATATAATACATCATTGATGCTTAAATTGGTCCTATTTTTTAACAAAATTATGGTTCTTTTTATAAATTTCAATCAGATTTATTGATTCTTTTGGAGATTCTTTACTAGTGAAACTTCAAGTGAATTATTTGAAGAAGTAGATGTAGGAGAATTGGAAGAAAAAACTCCAAACCACTATAAATTATGAGCATTTTCTTTTTCTACTATTTTTACTTTATACATTATATTTATGCTATATGTTTTTGATAAATTATTACATATTATCTATTTTTGATTGTTTGAGTAAACTTGTTGGATATTGCTTTAGTTCAAATATCTTTGTTGAAATTGTTTGTGAAATTATGATTGATTAGAAATTTGTTCAAATTTTTTATTTGGTTAAAAAGTTTTAAATACTCCTATTCACCTCCTTCTAAGATTATTAGTCATTTAGGGTTTTTCAAACTTAAACACTTCACAATAGTTTTCACTCCTCTTAACCCCATCTCCTACCAATTAGATTGCCCAATTTACTTTGCACTTGCTCATAAAAAATGAACATTCTTAAGAACAACTTCCTCTCCTCCTCCTTAATGTGAGAGAATGATTTACCTTAAAGATGACGATTAAATAAAGAAGAAGGTCCATGAATACTAAATATAACTAGTTTTAATGCTTTTATCAAATGGAAGATGGTGGTGTTGAAGAAAAGTCGACAATGGTGGTGGTTCTGAACAATTAGCAATGGTGAAGAGAAAGAGAGAAAATGGCAGAAGGTGAAAAACGAACAGAGACTTTCGAATGCCACAAATGTCAAGTACTGTTTTTTTTTAAATTTTTTTATAAATGAGTTATATTACCTAAATTTTATTTAAATAAAACATTGGTTTGATTTGACATTATAGTGACATAACAGATAAAATAATATATGTCACCTGGATGCCATATCAATCAGGCCAATTTTTGATACACTTAATTGATTTCTATAGTATTATAATAAGTATGTATAATCATATGTATTTATAATAAATATTAATGATGATATATTATCGTGTGATTAAATATTTTTATTAAATTAAAAAAATAATAAGTAACTGTATGAAAATATATTATTATTAATATTTAAATTGACAATTATTATAAATATATATAACATTGCTCTAAAACATCAAAACAAATAACCGAACTAAACATTACTAGGGAGGCACGAATGACTAAACATTGCCAAAAAGTGTAGACATGATCTCTTTACTAGCAACTCCACAGATATGTCTTGTATGCAACGTGGAGACTCTAATAGTCTTGCTGTAGTTTGGGTATTATTGCCTAATTTTAGAGAGTATTTGACACAAGCAGTCATATATTTATTGGATAAAAGTCTGATGATTGTGTACAATCTATTATCAATAACAATTCAGGATTCATTTTCTAGTTTAGAAGTGTATTTCTTCTTCTTGGTCATAACACAATCAAGATGTGAAAGACAAATATATTTGTATTTTAGGAAATTACTTTCTAATCACTTAATTTGAACATAAAATTTTGAAAATTACCCCCACAAACTTACATTGATATAATAAGGATTGAAAAACCAGACCAGACCAATCGGTTTGATTGGTTTAACCATGACCTGGTATTGTAGACAATTTATATAATAGATAAAACCATGAAAATCAGGTTAGATCATGGTTGAATTGTCAGTTCACAGTCAAACCCGGTTTAGCGGTTTATTGTTCAGTGTTTTATTTAAAAGTGAACAATTTTCTTCTTTTTTTTCTTCTTCCATGCTGTGAAGTTTTGGTTGCCGACGACCTATTCTAACTTCATCACAACAATTGATCTTTTGCCGACGACGGTTGGAAGAATTTTGCTGATGACGACAACAGTTGACGACGACAAGGACACTGTTGAAAATTAGTTTCGATCACAGGTCTAGACAACAACAAATATTAATGCCTGTATTTGCTGTTATTGTCAACGATATCGCAGGCTGAGACAACAATTGACGACGACAAATTCCCTTGCTACAATGACCAACAATTGTATTTCAATAATACCGACGACAGGCTAGTCATTGTAAGGTTGTGTAATTTTGTTTTAAATTTTTTCCATTTGAACTCATAAAATTTTTTCCGTTTGAATATATAAACTAATAGCTGGAAAAGTGCGTTCTAGAAAAGTAAAAAATAGACTGTTTATATTTATTTTGAATTGTTGCAACAGTAGACACTTTATTTTGAATTGTTGCAACAGTAAAAAGTAGACTATTTACTGTCAAAACGTGTAATAGTAAGCTTTTGTTTTCTTTTGGTTAATTGATGCACAACAAGCCAGCAAAATCATTATCATGTTTATTTGTTGTAATTCAACATGTTTTGGCTTTTAGTGTTTAATAATAAGTGAATTTGTTATTATTAATTTAAAATTAACTTATTGTTATTGTGTCTTTAATATGTTATTATTAGTTTGTACTTTTATGCTATAAATTTATAATTTTATTATGAATCTATATTATATGTCTAGGTGTACTTCATTCATAATGTAATTAATTTCTAAGAATTTGAAAGTTGAATATTGGTATTCTATGACACCCTATATATATATATATAATAAACCAATATATGCCAATTTTCTAACTACAAGTCAGAGTAGTGATTAATCAAATTATGAATATTGTTGTTTATTACGAATGCATAAAGTTATGTATGTTGAATAATAAACTTGATTATGAGTTTTTGAGCCTCCAAATTTTACATTACGAATATTGTTGTTATTTAATTTAAAAATTAAAAGTTATACTTTAAAAACCTAATTATGTTATTATAATAAAGATATATACATTTATTTGCTTATATATAGAAATTATGTTTTGCATTTCAAACATGACAGATGCGAATTATAAAAGTTTTCTATTCATAATACTTTATGTCTGTGTGTGTGTATATGTATATATATTTGATATATATTTTCATAGTGGCTTGTTATTGTGTCCAACAGATAGATAAAGTAGAAGTATGTCATTATTTGGGGTTGGATCTTCTTTGACACCATGTCGAGTGAAAGGTGATATTGTTTGGGCACATATTTCTAAGAATATTGATGAGAATAGAAGGAAAATCTTGAATTGTTTATATTGTGTAAGACAACTAGAAGATGTGGTTTATATAGAATGAAACAACATTTGGCCGAAAAGAAAGGTGATGTTAGTCCATGCACTAAAGTTCATCGTGATGTTAGATATCAAATGATAAATGCATTAGATGAGATTGCTACAAAAAATAAAGAAAGACAAGATTTTCGTAGGCATGCAACTCTTTTAGGTGCTAGTGTATCTCAATTCAAGGGTGATATTGCACGTGAAAAATTCGAAGGGTTGTCTCCTCCAATGAACATAAATGAAGGTAATACTGGATCTTCTAGAAAAGAAAATAGATCGACAAATGATTCAAAAAGAAAAAGACCAATTGGTGTTGGTGATTTTTTTACTCTAAGGACTACTAGTGGGTCTTAACCTTCAATAAGGAGTGTTTTGACTGGAAAAGAAGCCAAATGGAGAGCTGACATGGTTGTTGTGAGGTTTCTATATGATGTTTGCATCCCTCTTAATGCACTAAATTTTATTGATTTCCAACCTATGTTAGATGTCATAACTACAATTGGGTTTGGATATAAGTAGCCAACATATTATGAAGCACGGGTGAATTTGTTAAACTATTCAAAAAAGAAAGTTTAATTACTTGTTGATAGTTATAAAAAAAACTGGAAAGATTTTGGTTGTACATTTATCGCTGATAGTTGGACAGACATTTCTAGTAGGCCATTGATAAATTTCTTAGTATATTATCCAAAAGAGATTTGTTTTATCAAATTAGTGGATGCATCTGATGTTGTAATAGGGGCAAACACATTATTTGGGTTGTTTGAGAAAATAATATTATGGATTGGGCCTAAAAACATTGTCCATTTTATGACTGATAATGGAGCTAACTATAAAACAGTTGGAAGATTGTTATTTGAAAAATATCAAAATATTACTTGGTCACTTTGTGTAGTACACTGTATTAATTTGATTTTGAAGGATATTGGTGAAATGGATCATATTGTCAGAATTTCCAAATGTGTATCTCTTGTCACAAAATTTATTTATAATCATACATTATTGATAGCTTGGTTAAGGAAGAGAGAAGGATGAAGAGAAATTATATGGCCTAGTGCAACCCGATTTGCTACGACTTTCATTGCATTGCAAAGTCTTTTTGAGCAAAAGCATGACTTACAAGCGATGGTCACTGACAGGTTTTTTATTGATTCTAGATATGCAAAAAGTAATTAAGATAAAGAGGTTGTGACCATAATTATGAATAATGATTTTTGAAACGAAATGGGTATAACTATAAAAGTTATGGGACCATTGATGCATTTGCTTCGTATTGTAGACTCAGATGAAAGACCTTCATTGGGATATGTCTATGATGGAATGTATAGAGTTAGATTGGGGATAAAAAAGTTGTTTAATAATAAAAAAAAATTATACAAGCCTTATACTCAAATAATCAAGTTGAGGTGGGATAGGACATTGCGTTGAGATATTCATGCAGCTGCGTATTACTTGAATCCTGCATTTCAGTATGATCATGAATCTTTTTGCACAAAACCAAAGGTATTATAGGGTTTTATGAATGTTGTTGAGAGTAAAACGTGTATGTTTAATGTTAGTAAGACGAAGTTAGTTGAAGAGAACAAAATGTTTCGTGATTGTGAAGGAAGTTTCTCACGTCAACTTGCTATTGAAACATGCAAAATCACATGACCTGGTATGAATTTAATTTATATGTTTCTTATGTCTCGATTCTTTTTCCAATTTATAAAATTCTATTACATAATTATTTACGTGTTATTTTGTATTAGATAAATAGTGGAGAACATATGGGTATAATACTCCCAATTTACATAAGTTTGCAATTAAAATTCTTTGCCAAACTTCAACATTTTCAGGTTGTGAGCGTAATTGGAGTATTTTTGAATGCATACATACTAAAAAGAGAAATAGATTAGAGCATCAATATGTAAATGATCTTATTTTTATTCATTATAACTTACGGTTGCAAAATAGGTAACACAATTATCAATTATGCATCATTATATTTATAAATATTTATATTTAAACTATTTTATCATGTTTAATGATTATTTACAACTTTACATATGAATGTGCCTGACTTAATGGCTATTGGTATAATGTTCTTTAATATTTTAATTATTTACTTTTTATCATTTTGCCATTTAGGTTATGTTACAAGAAATCAAATTTTGATCCAATTGATTATAAAAGTATCGATAAAACAGACTTTTAGATAATAAATGAGGAAGAGGAGTTTGGTGAACTTAATGCAGATGAATTGGATCAAATGTTTTATGGAGAGTGATCTATTCCCATCAATAATGATTCAACAAATTATGATTTGACACATAATTTCTCAGGTAAAAACATTTTTTTAGTACTTACACAAATATTTACACACTTATATAAATGATTGATTTTTTAGGTTGAAAGAAAATAAAATGTTTAATTATAAATTTTATAAATAATAGTAATACTATTGAAGAAAATGATGTAGAAGTGAACAATTGATAGAGAGTGCAATAGAAGCGATGACAAAATATTTTATCATTAGTGATAATGAAGAATGACCAATTATGCATTTATTAAACTTTATGTTAAACAAATTATGTTTTTGATATGTTTTATTAAATGTTGAATTGAATATTATTTGTTTAATAATGGTTATAATAGTTGGTTGATTTTATATTTTATTTAATGCATAATTAGATTTCTGATTTGTTTGAGTGTTCAATAATTAATAGTGCATGTGTTAGTAGAATTGGATTTGTTTAATGCAAATATTTTGTTTTGATGCAAAGTTAGTTGTTATTACTTATTAGATTTATGTTCAATAATGCATATATTTTATTAATTGTGAAAATTGAAAAGTATGCGTAGTATAAAATTTACTGTATAAAACACATGTAATTACTAATTATACATAATATTTTTAGGTTTTTACATAAAACTGTAATTCCAATCCAACTGGTTTGATTAAAATCAGTATTTAAAACGGTTTTTATCCCTATCTGGTTTTAAAAACCTTGATAATAAGGACCAATGAGAGTGAAACTCCTAAAGCGATACTGATGGTGTGATAAGAGTGTTAAGGGTAGTTCTACTTCATAGTTGCTGTAATTACTTTATTATATTTTTCTGATGTCAATTTCCATAAAAGAGGATCATATAATATCTTGAAATTGTTTGCATAAAGATAATCTTAATTTCAAGATGTTTTTCAGTTACATCCTCATAGATGTCGTAATTTGGGATTGAAGTTGGTAATTTTCAACCCAATGTATTAACCTGATACGAAAAAAATCGGATCATAGATAACTTTTTTATATAAAATTTATTTCAAATTAATTAAATATAAAAATAATTTAAAAAAACCTGAATTAACTCAATGTTTAGAAAAATATTAATTTTTAATAATTTGTTACAAATAAATTATAAAAATATATATTGAAAGATAATATCAATTGAAATTCTTACTAATTACATATAGTTATCTTTATATAATTGTAATTGCTCATATTATTATTTTTTTATTTAAATATATTATTTTATTATTTGGTAATATGGATGTGATTTTATTAATAAAATTATTGACGTATTTTTAAGGTCTTGGTAGTATATAATTTTTGGATAATTTGTAAACAAAACAAAATATTATTTTATGTGTTTTATTAATAATAAGTTAGAATAATTTGATAAAGAAATTAAAAAACTAAAAACACTTAAGAAAATAAATATAATAGACAATTTCAAGATAATTTGAGTTGTGTTAAATTAAATCAAATATTAAAAAATTGTGTTAGGATTAAAAATTTTAATATAATTTTAATTTAAATCAAATTAAAATTAAAGTTTTTTAACTTTCACTTGAAATGATGCAAACATAACCCACAGACATGATAGTCGGGTCTATTTGTGATTGCTTTACAATTCGGCGAGCTGGCCTGTGGGGTCGCAAATGTACACATGGGTCATAAATACTACTGAATTAGCAACGATATAATTTTGCCATGCCGCTCCAATAAATAACATACCTAGCTTTGTTTCGCTTTGAAGTAATATTTAGCCTTCTTTATACAACCAAATTTTCATTTGTGAAAAAAAATAAAAAAACATATATATTATCGATTTCCATCTTATATTATTAAGATATGAATGTATCTATCTTCACATTAGATATGAAATTCAGTAAAAAGTTTGAATTTTCTATTATTATTATTATTATTTTAATTATAATAAATATAATAATTATGTTGGGTTAATCAAGTATTTTATTTTTTTATAAGGTAATCAATCGTTGATTTTGTGATTAAGTGTTCGCAATAAGGTTTCTTGTTTTTGGAATATTGTATGGTATGATTGAAAACCATATGAATCATAAAAGATAATCAAAAGTACATAGGAGTTTATGATTAACATTTCAAAGTTATAACATTGGGCAGTCTCAAAGGCCAATTATGACACTTTATCAATAATATCACAAAAACTGTGACCAATGTGCTCGGCTCGGCTAAATTATCCAGAAACACTGTACCCATTTTAAAGAGTAACGCAACGTAATAATGGACATAATTAAACTTCAACTACCATACCACGGAACTGTACAATTTCAATTGCCAAAAGTTGAATTTGAATTAATAAGGCGGGAAACCAAACCATGTCCACATTTAAACAAAGAAACAAAAATATAATCCGATGGGTTCGGGTTGTAGGCTACCACTCCAGTAATCAATCAACACATGCCAACCCGACACCACCGATCACCGGTTCATTCATCGTACAAACAGCCACCCACACCCGCACGCGCTTCCTTGTCTAAAGAAAACGAATGTTAGGAAAAAAGAAAGCGAATCGTGAAGTGATACTAGGCACAAATTAGTTGTGTTCCAAACAGCTATCGAGTGTCGATACATCAATCCGCCATTTTCCAATACGACGCCGTTTTATTCCTCAACTCTCTCTCCACCTTTCATTTTATTGCATCACATGATCACAGGGCTAAAGCAAATACGAAAAGTAAAGCGAAAAATATTAGATGACGATCTCTAGGTAGAGTCTTTTGAAGTTTTAGCTCCGAATTTGTGTTGGAACTGAGGTAGGGTTTGGGTTCTCTAGTGATGGAGAACAAGAACCGGTGGAACTGGGAGGTGAGTGGCTTCGAGCCGAGGAAGACGTCGTCTCCGTCTTCGTCATCCTCGAGGTTGCCGTTCGACCTGCCGGAGGACCCCCGCCCGGCCGTTGCACCTCTACTTCGACACTACTCGATATCTGCCACGTCGGTTTCGCCGCATTCTCCAGAGATTTCGAAGCAGGCGCTTACTACTAAGGTTCAGCGATTGAAGGATAAAGTTAAGGTAGTCTGTTTATTATTATTGTTCGAGTTGGTTGGCTGATGGTTTGATTTGGTGGTGTTAATTGCAATGTGTGTAGTGGTTAGTGAGTTTGAGTGTGATAGTGAGGTTAAGTAGTGAATATTCTGTCACTGAGTTATTTTCTCGAATGTGAGAGGCATTTATGTTTCAAAAATACTTCATTCAGGAAATAGGTAAATGTTGTTTAATGTCTTTAACTAAGTTTAATTACAGTCTAGAATTATACTTTTGGTTAGGACTGGCTTCTTAATGGTGGAGGAATGGAAGTTTTTAGTTGGATAATGCTAGACTGGTTGGTTTTGTTGGCATTTGAGACATGGAGTCTATTATCAGTCTGCAAATGTTGGTTTTAGAAACTTTTGAGTTTGGGGGGTTAATCTGAATTTATGTAGGAGTTGTAAATAAGTAAATTTGTCAAGGACCTTGAGGCATTTTAGTGAAACAACAAGGTATGACCTAATTTCTTTAAGGCACTTTAGAACTGTAGTCCATGGCCAGACCTTCCTTGGTGATCTAATTCTAATTGGGTAGGTTTCTCAAAATTAATATGGAGTTTTGTAGCTTTTTTTTAATGCACATTAATGCAATTGCAACATATGCATTCAGGTGAGGTGGGCTTGTTGTTGGATGGCTAAAGAGAAGTTTTTCTTTTTTGTGGGTTTTTGGTGGGACAACAGTTGGTAGAATTTTGACAGTTTCTGGTTTATGATATTGGGAAGTGCTAAAAAGTACTGTGGTTATCAGCTGATTGTTGAAACATTAGTTGTATTAGTTTTAGTGCAGGTCTCAAGTTCATTCATTTTGATAACTGTTTAAGGAATCTGATTTTCTTTGTTCAAATTTAAGGTTCCAAGATTCTGTAATATCAGGATGAAATTTGTTAATAACTTTTTAAAACTATTTACGCAAGGCTTACTATATGTGAGTCTAGTTATACGCACAGATTGAGTATCTGATTTTTAAAATTCCAATTCAAAAGCAAAAAAAGGAAAAAGAATTGTGAGTAAAATATCATGGTACCTCTTGATTAAACCTTTTCACGCATAGTGAGCTGGAATGCAAGATCTCTGGCAAGTTTTTAGTCTTAGCTGTTGGCTGGAATCACAACATATGCTGGATGATGTATTGGAGACCCCTTTATTCTATTGTAGGTTATATTGATATCAAGGCAGATCAGGAGTTGCAAATTTATCTTGGGAACATTCTGTGAGCTTTTAAGAACGTTGATCTTTGCTTTAAAATTACATTGAGTTCAGATGGTTGATTTGTCTATAGTATAATTTTTTTTCATGAATTTGTAATACTTTTTTCACATTATTTTGACAGCTGGCAAAAGAGGATTACTTGGAATTGAGACAAGAAGCAAGTGATCTGCAAGAGTACTCTAATGCAAAGCTTGACCGAGTTACACGTTATCTTGGTGTTCTTGCTGCAAAAACCCGTAAGCTAGGTATATAACCAAGTCACTTATGTTGTTCACACTAAAATCTTGAATTTTTCCCCAAATAAGGACTATGCTGGTTTGAGATTATGATTCGAATGAGGCTATATCCCTAAGCTCATGACTATGGTATTAGTATGTTTGAAATGGAGATTTGTTCCTATATTGGTTTTAAGTTTTAAGTTAAATTTAAATGTCAGATCAAGTTGCCACCGAAGCTGAAGCCAGAATATCTCCACTGATCCTTGAAAAGAAAAGATTGTTCAATGACTTGTTGACGTCCAAAGGTACTCATATTCTGATTTGCCATCTCTCTCTTTGTCTCCAATGGACTCACATGCACAGACAGATTTGCACATACTCCATGCTCACAAAAGCTTTTTTCATTACAATATTTTCTATATTTATTCTAAGATCATCTTCAAGGTTTTTGTTTTTCCATTATCTTGTTTGAAAAACTAGACTGTTTATTTCAGGAAATGTGAAGGTATTTTGCCGTACTAGACCATTATTTGAAGATGAAGGCCATTCAGTTGTTGAATTTCCTGATGATTGCATGATTCGTATAAATACTGGTGATGATTCCATCTCCAACCACAAGAAGGATTTTGAATTTGACCGAGTTTATGGCCCTCATGTTGGACAAGGTGACAAAAATTTCTTCAATCATCTTTCTAAATCATTTTATAAGTGATTTTTTTCTTTTGCCCCTGAGCCATGCACAGTTTAATAATTAAACTATTGAAATGCCTTAAGAAAAAGTCTTATTGAGGTGTTTCTTTGTAGCCGAGTTGTTCAATGATGTGCAGCCACTTGTGCAATCAGCGTTGGATGGATACAACGTCTCTATATTTGCTTATGGGCAAACTCACTCAGGAAAGACACACACAATGGTGCTTTCTCTCTTCCTCTCTCTCTCTCTCTCTCTCTCTCTCTCTTCCACAACCCCCTGCCCCCTTCCCTTGGGTTCTTCCATTGGAAAATTTGCTAAAGCACACTCTTTAACATTTTCATTGCTCAATATAAACGATATACTTGTTAAAGCTGGCTTAGTTGTTGATTAAACTAGAGTTGTTATTGTTTTTTCATCAACTCTCTACAACTTTTGTTGAATAAAATATTTTTGTCTTGGTTTTTTATTTTCCTGTTCTCATTCTCTTTGAATTAAGTAGCAATTGGATCAACTTGATGATCATTATGTCGATTAAACTGATTGTAGGTCTACTGCCAGTGCTTTGAGGCTTTGCAGGGCTTCATTCTTGTGTGAAGTCTCTTGCTTTTCTTACATGTTTCTGATTTGTACAGGAAGGATCAAGCCATGATCGTGGTCTGTGTGCTCGCTGTTTTGAGGAATTGTTTGATTTATCTAACTTGGATTCAACTTCAACTTCTCGATTTAAATTCTCTGTTACAGTTTTTGAGCTCTACAATGAACAGGTTTATTCAGCTCAATCACTAATCAATCTTTGCAATTCTTGTCCATTGTTTATTTTCAGTATCTCCTGGTTTTTAGTTGTGGTGTCATCAGAATGTTCTGATTCAGACCCTTCTCTTGTTCTTGTAGATAAGGGATTTGCTCTTAGAATCAGGTGGCAGTTTAACAATGGTTCGCTTGGGAATGGCAGAATCTTCTATAGAACTTGTACAGGAAAAAGTTGATAATCCATTGGAGTTCTCTAAGGTCTTGAAATCTGCATTTCAAAGCCGGGGAAATGATGTTTACAAGTTAATTGTTTCTCATTTGTATGTTCTCTTTGCTGTACTATTGGAGTTTCCATCTCATTATATTTCTTTCTTTTTCATTTTCTCTCTTTTCCCATTTAATGTGTGATCATACCCTTTCTACTTCCATGACCATGCTTCCTTGCTGAGAGAGAAAGTTTGACCACGCCTTGGGCTAAGTAATAATTTTAATTTAAAGGATTGGTGTGCCTTGAAATAGTCACTTTAAACAAGGTCTTGACACATTGCTGTCAAAGAGTACTAAGTTTAATTTTTTATAAGTTATTCTTTATATTTTTTTGGTATTATTAACGTATTTTGTGCTTGTAAAAGCATTTTGGAATAGCTCTTTGATATTGACTCATTTTTAACAATAAAATTATGTGCACTTATAATGAGTACTAATTTGCATACTAATGATGATATGTCACTATGTGATTGAGTGATTTTGAATTAAGGATTAAGTAACACCCAATCACATGGTGACACATCATTGTTGGTACCTAAATTCGTATTCTTTATAAGTGCACATAACATAACTTTATTTTTAAACAATTTTATCTTGGTAACAATTATGTAATTGAAAAAAATATAAATGCAGAACTCACTTTGTTAATTGATTTTCACTTTATTTGATCAACTAATGGGGGCACGTCTAGTGAGATATGACCTTGATAAGTTAATTTACTAGATCATTTACTAATCATATGACTAAAGTTGAATATAAAGTCTCATGAAAAGAATTATTTTAATCGGTGATGGTGCCACGAAAGTAGTATTTGCTCATAAATTTGATAAAACAATGTTTGAACATATGTTAAATAGGGTTGCATTGATAGACTTTGTCGATATTAGCGTTTTTGTTGATAGGAGCTTTGATAATGTCCTGTATCATTAGTTAGTTTTCTGTTTTTGCCCTGTCTTGAGCCGTACATGTATATAATGTGGAAAGTGTGCTCCTTTTAGTACTACACTCTCTAATTTTTTATTCAAGTTTTCTTGAATTTTGTTCAAAAAAAGTTTCAAGTCTTTAAGATTCAAAGGCCATAATTGATTGAATGTAACAAACCTGCTAGGATACCACTGTAACAATATTCATGAAATTGAAATATTCCAAGGCGTTAGTAATAGTGAAGGAGGTAAGGAATTTAATTTAAGATTTTATCTGGATATCGTTGATAAGTTTTTGGGGTTTAACATTTTCTAGGGATCTGGCTGTTAGTCTCAGAAAATGGGCTTGTCTGTAGATTTCATTAAAAAATTCAGTGTATAATGGCTTTAAATTCAAGGATCAGCAAGGATAATGGAAACAAAGAAGAGAACAGAAGAAAATATGGTTCAATTAAGAAATAAGCAAGATAAGAAGATTCTTTCTAAATGTTCTTTCAGATATTCACAGGAGTTTGTTCACTTTTTAAGAGGTTTGATAGGGAAATAGAGAACAACTAGTACAACATGCAAGGAGAGATGATTGCTCCTTTACTTTCTTCCAAACTCTTTCAATGTTTTGTGCAGTTTAAAAAGCAATCGAAATTTAAATTTAAATTGTTGCAGTGTATGTGCATGTGTCACATATGAATGCCTGTTGCTTTGATAGTTAGTGCTATTATATAATTCAATTTTGTGTCTTATTTTTGGCAGGATTATCATGATACACATATATTATAACAATTTGATCACTGGAGAAAGCACATATAGTAAGCTTTCTCTTGTTGACTTGGCTGGAAGCGAAGGTCTGATAACAGAAGATGATAGCAGCGAGCGTGTAACTGATTTGCTGCATGTCATGAAATCACTTTCGGTGTATGGCTTAACCTCATCTGTCTCTTCATTGAATTAATCAATTAATTGTTCTGCATCAGTAGCAACATAATGCTACACACAGTTGTTGCCTGCATATGAATTGTTATGTTGGAATAATTATAAAGATACGAATTTTCAGTTCTGCTTTCTCTTGGTGTTGTAGTTGCTACTTTTTACGTTTTCCTTAAAAAAAAAAAAAGAAAGTAAAGAGGTTTCTCATAGGAATTGTTGCAATTTGAGGTTGTGTTCTTTCTAGTTAGTTAAACATGGATATTAATTATGCCATTTCCTAGGCTTGGTTAGTGAGAAACATGATTGTATTTGCTATTTACTTGTTTGCTCTTGGTAGTAAGATTAACATGCAATGCATTCATGTGTTTCTGAAGTCTCTCCTATTTCTATGCAATTTCTTATTCAATTGTATGTTAAATTGTAGGCTGGGAGATGTTTTGTCATCCTTGACATCAAGAAAGGATATTGTTCCTTATGAAAATTCAATGCTTACCAAAGTACTTGCAGACTCTCTTGGTACCAAATTCTCCTTCTTGTGTGCATAAGTTTTGGTGGCAATTTTATGATGCTTAGACTTGCAGCAGCATCATAAGATATATTATAGTGGAAACTGTAATTGTGGGAAGTTAGGAAAGAATATTAGGAAGAATCAGTATGGGAAATTATAGGTAAGGTTTCCCAAAAAGTAGATCTGTTGATGAAATTAGTTCCATCTTTTTATTAGGAATAAGTAGAAAACTATGAATCTCATAGATTCTTCTGAGTTGCCTTCTAAAAGATGCCAAATGTGTCTTATCATGCTCTTGGTTCTCAGTTTATCTCCCCTTTGGTCATGCTAACGAAAAAGAATTGAAATTGTATATTCTCCATTAGTGCTTTTGATCATAGTCTTCCATGGATTGATGAACACTATGCTTATTGTTTATAATACTATTACTTAGAGGCAAAAATTTCATATCAAATAAAATGCTTAGAACCATAAACAAAGACATTCAATTCGTACTCTGGAAAAAAATTTGCATGGAAAGAGTGTACGATTTTAAGTTTGCTCAAAGAGTTGGACACAAACTTTGTATAAACCTGATTTGGCTTTATTGATTTTGGAAATTTGGTAATTTTGTAGAAAATACTGTATCTGCTTTGTTTTGTAACTCCACATCATATAAGATCCATTATATGTCATTTTTTGAGTGAGAATGGGATCTGTCAAGAGCAAGGTTTGCAATTTAGCACTAAACCACTAAAATTTGTTTCATGCATTATTTGGGCCTTATAGCTTTGGTAAGTGATTACTTAATTTTATTCTTATTTGTGGGTGATTATCCTTTGTGAGATTAACTGCCTTCATAATGTTCCAGCTTTCTTTACTGTTGTCTGGTTGTGTTTCATTTGTTTCATTGTGCATGTAATTATTTGCATTCTTCTTTATTTTTTAAGATATTCGTTTTGACAAACTATCTCAATGAATTCTTATTTTTGTATTTCTGTAGGTGGAAACTCAAAAACTTTAATGATAGTTACCATATGTCCAAATGCTGTAAATTTGTCTGAGACACTATCATCTCTCAATTTCTCTGCTCGTGCTCGTAATGCAGTTTTAAGCCTTGGAAATCGAGATACAATTAAGAAATGGAGAGATATTGTGAGTTTCCTATGTCTTCTTTAATCTCTATTACAATGCATCATTTTCATTCAATATGTCTTGCATTTTTCTGAAATAAACGTATGTTTAACTGAAATTAGAAGTATTCAAAATATAATACTCCAAGATATTTTTATTCAATAACAACAATTACATTATATAATAGATGGAGCAAATGGAAATGAATCATCCTAGGCATTATTTTAGGAAAATCACATTATCCTAGGCATTATTCTAGGAAAATCTAAGAAACAGATTACAATTAAAAAAAAAAAAATGCTAAAAGATAGAGACAACCAAACTAGGAAAGTTTGACTAAAAGATAGAGACAACCAAACTAGGAAAGTTTGACTAAAAGATAGAGGCAACCAATCTAGGAAAGTTTGATTCAATTCCTTAACTTTAGGAATCCTTGTTAACTTTCCAACATTAACAAACAAAACATGTCTTTCAAAAGGATAATGCCTTGATATATGAAGGGTAACGGGTGGATAGGATTCTTATTTAATCACTACTTGCAAATTTAGAATAATTCCAAGATTTTTATTATTGTATGTTCTATGTAGAAGATTTAAGGGAATAAATAGTTTACATCAAATTCAAGATCAGGAAATTAAATCCTAACACAAGGAAAGTAATTTTTGATTTTATGGGGATAATTTCAGACGATTATGACTAATTAATAAAGAAAATATACACATGAAAGGAAAAGAAATAAGCAATATCATAATCTGTATATTCCACACTCTTCCTTAGGCTGGGATGTAGATGTTAATCTTTCCTAGTTTGGATTTAAGATCTTCAAAGTTGGTGCATGATAATGCATGACAATGCTTTGGTGAAGATTTTGACAGTTTGAAGAGAAATGGGCATGTAGATAAAAGAAATAATTCCTCCCTCTATTTTCTCTATGATGAGATGACGATCTATGTCCATGTGTTTCATTCTATCATGATGTAAATGATTCTTTTTAGTACTGATGGATGTTTGATTATCACAACATATTTTCATAGATTATCACAATACTTATGGACACTTTTGGGCTCTTTGAGTAAACAACTTGTTTTGAATTTTGGGTGTCTGTCTTGTCATGAGTTTCTCCATCTAGATTGGGTAAGATTTGTACCTTTTGAGCGGAGTTGTTTTTTGGAGTTGAGGAATATTGAACAAAGAAACAATTTAAATCTTTGGAATCAAACTTGCGACGAGTGGGAGAATGATGGTAGGCATAAGTAGTATGCCCAGAAAACATTTAAAGGTAAAGAAGTAAGAAGATGAACATGGGGAAAACATTCTTTTAACGAGTTGATTGGTGTATGAAATTTTAGACTCTTAGCAAGATGGTTTATGGGATAGGTTACAGTTAATGTGGCCTCACCCCAAAATCAGTTAGGAAAATTGGAGGCAAACATGAGTGACCTAGCAATGTTTAGAAGACACTTATTTTTTCCTTTAGCTAAACCATTTTGTTGAGAAGTGTATGCACAAGATGTTTGATTAAATATGCCATGATTGGAGAAGTATTTTTGAAAGTCATGTGACATTTTTGAATAGATTTTTCAAAAACAGTGTGTATAAATTTGTGGAATTGTTGAAAGATAAGATTAACGTGAAGTTTGTCTTTTATGAGATATTCCCAACAAACCTTTGTATGATCATCTATAAATGTAATGAACTAGCTAGTATGAGTTAAATTTGTGGAATGAGTAAGTCCCCAAATATTGCTGTGAATGCGATGAAATAGTTGTGATGATTGATATGTGTACAAAGAATAAAAATGTCTATACTGTTTAGCATGAATACAATTTTTGCATTGAAAAACTTTCATGTCTTCATTAATAAAGAGATGTGGATACAAATGTTTTAAATAGCTAAAACTAGGGTGTCCAAGACATTGATGCCAAAGAAATACCTCATCGTTAGAAACATTAGAAACCAATAGTGAAGCTGAGCAAATTTTGGAACTTAAAAAAAGTTAGCACCCTTGAGATAGTATATGTCATTGCACTCATTAACATTGCTAATCACCATCCCTAAAGACTCTTCTGCAATTCACAATGAGAATGAAATAGTGTTATTGCACAGTTAAGATTTTAAGACAAATTTACTGACAGATAGTAAATTAGAGGACAAATTAGGAACATAAAGAACTGAGTACAACACTAAATTACATATTTTGACAGTTCCTTGACTATCTACATTGCGAGCAATACCATCTGCGCTGAAATGTTAAAATCAACTGTACAAGGTGCAAAGCAAGTGAACAAAGAGACAAAATCAATCATATGATCTTAGGCACTATCATCGACAATCCATATATCTTGCGGCAAGATGTGAGACACAAAAGCAGAGTTAAGAGTACCTCAATGAGCGATTGAGACTATAGTAGTAGGTGAATTAGAGGATGCAACAACAGGTGAAAGAAAAAAGAGTGACTAATGGAGGTTGTTGAGCTCCATGGTGAAAAAATTTCGGTTTCTTTTTGAAGAAAACTTTCATAAGGGGTTTTAAAAATAATTTCCAGAAGAGGGCTTTTATGAATTTTGCCACAAGGGGGCTTTTTAAAATTTTTCAAAAGGGGCCTTTTTAAAATTTGCCAAAGGGGGCCCTTTAAAATTTGTTATGATAGGCTTTTTGAAATTTGCCAATAGAAGGGTGTCAACTGTTCAATTGACAACATATCGACAGTTGAAAATTCAGGTAGGAAGTAGGTCAACAGGTTCTTGCAACTGTTTTGACACTTTTAGCAACTTTTGGCATATCTGGAAACTTTCGGCAAGCTGAAACTTTCTGCAGATTGTAAATAAAATAATTTTGGCCACTATTGACAGTAGATCGACATCTTCTGTGTTCAACCAATACATTTTTCCAACAAATTTGAAGATTTTCTGACGAGATCTTAGGTCTTAGATGGTTGTTGTGGACGTCCAATGACTTTTGTGATTACTAAGAAGTCATGTGACATTTGAGGTTTGAAAATTTTTGTGGTAATATTCTGGTAGGGTATTGGCAATATTCGTGTAGATTACACCCTTTATTCCTTCTAAGAGTGAAACAAAAATGAAAGAGTTCTTAAAGCCGGTGCTTTGATGCCATGAAACAAAAATGAAGATTTGAAGAATTCTTGCTTGTTTCATTCAATAGTAAATAGGTGAATTTATACAAATTTTACAACAAATTGAGGAAGCAACCAGTCTAAACTAGGGAAAAGAATCAGATTAGTTTAAACCAGGAAAAAGAAATATTCAGTAACTAAATTGAAATTTCTATTCCTAAATTTTAGGGGTTTATTCCTGGTTTCCTACAACATCCAAACACTTTGGGCTGAATAAAGTATAGGATTCATAATTAGGATAGGATTTTAGAAAGACTCTGCTATGTGTCTTAAAGTGTAAAACCCATGAAAGATATGCAATTGTTCAGATGACTTCTCCCCAAAAAAAAAATTAGTGACATTTGTTGTAAATATGAGAGATTTAGTGACCTTTGGTGTCTATCTTTTCATTCGACTATTCCATTTTGTTGAGGTGTGTTGATTCAAGAACCATTTAGCGTTGAAATTTTTTTTTTAATTTTTGTTGGCTCTCATGTCACTATGGATCATAGAAACAAGTAGAGTTGATTTATAAGTGTGAATAGGATAATTTGTGCGAATGTTTAGATGCTTGACATATTTCACATTCAAATGAATCTCAATTTTTATTGAATAAAACAGGAAACAATCTTTTCAAGTATAAGAAATTAGGGTGTCCTAGACGATAATGTCAAAGCATAACATTCCTATTTTTATTTGAACTAAAAATTGAAAGAGACATTTTTTCCATGACTGAAGGAAAACTTTAAGTAGATAAAGTCCCAAGCACATCTAAACACTATGAATTGTCTTCTCTGAACTCAACTCTTGAGAAACACATTGTTGAAAACTAAAGTTAACAACACATTTCCTTTCCTCAATTAATTTGCTAATTGATGACAAATTACAATCTAGATTTGGCACCAATAAGGCAAATTTAAGCATTAGATCCTTTGAAACTGCAACTTAGCCTAAACTAGTCTCTTTAGATAAGGTAATATCAACAATTCGTACTGTCAAATTTTTATGGCATGGTTAATATTTATGAAAAACATTAATGTTACCTGTCATGTTATTGAAGGCACCAGAGTCCTCAATCCAAAGATTCTTTCCCTGAGTCACATTGAGAGCACTTAGAAAATTACTTTTTTGTGCTAAAGAAGCACTAGCAAAAGGAGCTAAGGATAAGTTTCCTCACAAGTGAGGCATCTCTTGGGAAGATGTCACCTCTGAAGTTGAGAATTCGGTGTTGAAGGTCATCTTGTATGATGTTTGATACCTTTCAAAGATATGGGTTTTATATCATATTTTCTAGAATTACTGAGGTAAATATGATACTTCTTGAAACTAGAGGGATATATCTACTATTTCCTGCAACTTCTGTGGTCTTTCTAATACTTCTAAAGACTATAAAGGCCTTCTAAAACTACAAAGGTATTTAAGGGGTTCTCCTGGAAATTCTGACCAACACTTGATCTGTCTATTCACAAACTCCTACAAGATGAACCACTATCCAGTGGCTCAAAGGTCCAATGATGTAGACAGTGTACAGTGTGTCAAATGGTTTTTACTTGGGTTTCCGACAACTTTTGAAGGATTTTGGCAACAATGATGGAAGATCTACAATTTGTGGTAGCTTCTGAGGATTTTCGGAAAAACTTAGACGATGTTTGACTGTTTCTGGCAAGGTTATGGACATGTCAGTGTTTTTTGAGATTAAAGGAGATTTTTCGGTGACTATTCAAGTGAGGTTACTGTTCTGGTGACAAAAAGAAAGCTTAATTTTCCCAAAATTTCTACTTTGATGCCATGCAAATATTTGAATGATTTTGAGACTTTTATTATTATGCGTTTTATGTTCAAGACTCAAGGGAATAAATAGTTTATATCAAACTCAAAATCAGGAAATTAAATCCTAATACAAGAAAAGTAATCCTTAATTTTATGAGGACTATCTCAAACAATTAAGGCTAATTACTATAAGAAATATACACATGAAAAGAAAAAGAAATATATAATATCTTAATCTCTGTCTTGCACACTACTATTAATATCTAGATTTACTTTTTATAAGCAAGGAAGACATTACAACTGGTCCCTTTGAATGAAGAAAAAAACTGTTCTGGGAGTGAAGCCTGAAAAGAGGAGAACATGAAATTATGAATATCCCATAGCTTACCTATATCCTTAGTCACTGGTCTTTAAAACTCCTTATTTCTTTCATTTTAAATAACCCAGAAATCAGCCAGAATAGGACATCTCCTCAAGGTCAGGACATTCTTTGTCCAGATGCACAATTATGTCTATGAACGGTGAAAAGAATGTTCAATAAGTATTCTAATAACATGTGGATTTACAAGTATTCTGCTTTTGTGAAATGATAAATGGCAAGGGCTTTATATAGATGAGACAACTACAAAGCTTTAGAAATGGAATTGGCAGAACAAAATCAAATTGGGAAGCATCTCAGCTACATTTCAATCTAGCAATTCATTTGAGGTTACCTGTACTTGGGTGCTTCTTATAACTGCTCTCTTGAAAGTTCAATAGATCAAGTTGGAACTTGTTAGAGTTCTCCATGCTTATTCAAGTCTATGTCTTGGTAATGCAGGTGTACTGCCCAAACTTACATTTTTATTTTGTGTGATGACTCTTGTAGGCAAATGATGCACATAAGGAGTTGTATGAAAGGGACAAGGAAATCCAAGATCTTAAACAGGAGATTGTGGGACTAAGACAATCACTTAAAGAAGCAAACAATCAGTGTCTCCTACTCTACAATGAAGTTCAGAAAGCATGGAAAGTGTCTTTTACACTGCAGTCAGATTTAAAGGTCTTGTAACATCTCAAGTTTGGTATATTTTTCTAATTGAGTAACATTTTTTTCTAAGTATCTCAAGTTTGTAATTGAGTTTCATTCTTTTGTAACTTTCCTTGCTTATTCTTCCTTTCTTTGTCTTCTTCTTTTGCCCTAGACTTTTAGTATTCAGAAGGTCTCCATGGTCAATAAAAATTGAATGTATTGTGCTAGAGTATGTTGTATAGTCAAATTCTTGCCTCTTTTTGCATATTAAGATGGCTTAACTGATATTTGTGCTTACTTCTCCATCAAGTGTCGTTCCACGTTAATACAAATGCATGGGTTTAGGTTATTTTTTATGCTTTAGTGTTACATATGTAGTCTAGATTAATGGTGTAATGATGGTCCTACTCTTTATTTCTGTGATTTTTTTTGAAATGTTGATTGGACAATTATGTTTACAGTATAACTTCCTCCGTTTAGTTAAATTGCTTGGGCATAATACTCTGATTTTGGATTTGCAAATGCCTATACTTTGAGTGGCGTGCTGTATTTTGTGGTTGCCGTTGTGGATGTGCATAGCGGCATTTGTACGTGTGCTTTTTTTTTTGTTAAAAGTAGGTATTTCCAATTCACGTAAATCATATTGTTAATCTTTATTATCAATTTTGTTTGATGCAGTCTGAGAATCTTATGCTTGCTGACAAGTATAAGATAGAGAAGGAACAAAATGCTCAGCTCAGAAATCAGGTCGCTCAACTATTACAGTTGGAACAGGAACAAAAGATGCAGATTCAACAAAGAGATTCAACAATTCAGGCATTGCAGGTTGGTCCTCAATAACTTTATTTGTTTATCTGTGTATATGTTTAGAAGAAAAAAAATTCTTTTGCAATGCCTTGGGAGCTTTTTAAAAGTTTATTGGGCCTTCCCATAGTTTGTTTGTTCATTTTGCTACAATTTTAATGAAAATCAAGTATTTTTATTTTCGTTGATATAAATGTTACATACACAGCCTTGATTATAGGGTGATTGGCTGTCTTACAGAGTCAAGCTCAGTGTAGAGGAGCAAGTACTGGGGGTGATTTTAATTCACCCCAAGTCAAAGCTGATGGTGATGGATTAATGTGTGCTCCTGTTTTTTTCTTTACTATTGATACATATATTTTGTTTTCTAGATCTGAAGGAGTGTTTATGTTTGACTGATATTTTACAGAAAGTTTCTTCACTAATTGTAGCTTGAGTTCTTTAGTTTCATTAATATTGAAGAAACATCTCTAGGTCGGGAAGTTTCTTCTTGTGGATAGCTAAATGTTCTCAATTTTTTTCCTTTGTCTTGAGAATAGTATAATGTCCAACATTATGCCATGCTGTTGCTGTCTTGAGATTCAACAAAGACATTTTTGTCATCTCACATGTATGTGACCCAGAGCCATTTTGGCAAACTTTACATTTCTTTCATAAGTAGAGACAGCAACAGTATGGCATAGTTTTCTAAGATTTGTTGTTGTGTAGTTGACCATTATTCTTAGATTTCTAATGATGCTTAATGATTATTCTTTATTCGGGTTCTAAGAACTACTTGTGAACTTCTTCATAACGTTGCCAGTTTTTTCATTTCATTAATATACTCCAACTTTTACTGGCAAAAGGTTTGAGTATGTATTAGTCATCTCTATAGAAAAGTTAACTGCCTGTTTCTGCTTATACTGATTATATAATTTCTAGAACATTGTTGAATGATAATATTGATTCTCCTGTTTTTGATCTCTTATCCAGGCCAAGATTAAGAACATTGAATCTCAACTCAATGAAGCACTTCATTCAAGTGAAGTAAGGTCAACACCTGGCTCAGCACCAGGACCTGCTGTTTCTTCAATATCCAAGGCAACTGAGGATGGCATAGATTCTTCAGCAGTAACCAAAAAACTGGAGGAAGAACTTAAAAAACGTGATGCTCTCATTGAGGTGTGCTGCAATTCATTTTTTGTTTTTTTAAATCACTAAAGTGTAGGAATCTACAATTTTGACCTTATTTTTTTGTGTTGTCAACTTGAATTTGTCTTATCTTTGGCACACTTGTTTCTGTTCCTCCATGTAAGTTGTTGCTAATTAAAGTTTTAACAATGGACCTCTAAAATCAATAAGACTTACTTTTCCTTCATTTAGAATGGAATTTAATGCTGCAATGAAGTATCTTCCTTTGATTATTGGTTGGATGTGGTTGATTTCTAGCCATAGTAATGGTTATATCTCTTTAAAAATGTTGTTTTTCGTGATGCTTTTGGAATCTGTCTGTTGTCTGTTTTAAACCATTTTTTAAACCCTTTTGAAATTAAAGCGGACTTCTGCTTTTACTATGGTTGCCTTATAGGTATATTTGATTTGTTGCTTGAGCAGAGGTTGCACGAAGAAAATGAGAAATTGTTTGATAGATTAACAGAGAAAACTTCAGTAATTGGTTCAGTCCAGGTAGTTTTTCTTTCTTAAACAGTGTGACAGGTGCTTTTATTCTTTGTAAATATTGTATTATTTGTCTAACTTTGTTGTCTTTATTTTTTCAGGTAACAAGTCCGTCAGCAAAAGGACTAGTGAATGTGAAGTTACGGGACTCAGCCTGGTATAGCCAAGTTTGAAAAAGTTGCTGTGATTGTTCTAGCAGTTTATATTCCCTTTTCCTTGGTACCTCAATAGCTGATTATTGAACTCTGATTGTTTATGAACAGGAATGATAGTAACAATCAAGGACACTCTATGAATGCAGTTCCTTCGTCATTATCTGCAGAGAAAACTGAAGGGACAATGACTTTGGTTAAATCAAGTTCTGAGAAAGTTAAATCTACACCAGCTGGAGAATATCTTACTACGGCATTAAATGACTTTGACCCTGAACAATATGACAGCCTTGCTGCCATTTCTGATGGAGCAAACAAGCTTCTGATGCTGGTATGTTTGTACTTGGCTTGTCCATTTTAGATGGAATCTTTCTGTCACATAATTATTTGTGTTGTTCAAGTGAATTTCTACAATGGTGTCATTTATGTTCTCCATTTAAGTCTGTGGAAAAGGTCAAAACGGTCCTTCTAATGTTTACCCTTGTGGATGAGATTGTAGATGACTTATATTAGTGTTGCTTTTAATCATTAACTCGATATATTCAAGTTGGACAGGCCTGTCCAATATTGATTAAAAATGTCTTTGAAAATATTTTGAAAAATGAAAGAGGAGAATTGTTTTTTTTAATATGTTTAAGATTAGAATTGAGTCTAGTACTGTATTTCAAACTAGTTTTCTAAGACTTTCGTAGAAATTAGTAGGAAAACAGTTTTGTGTATTCTCAGAGTTTTGCATTTTGAAGATTTGTAGATGAAATTATTACTGTTTTTCAAAATAAGTTTCCAAGAACAAAAACAGTTGAAATGCCTCTGTTAAAAGGGGATAAAGATCTTAAGAAGGAAACACCATAATCTCTGTTACGTACCTAGGATGAGCCTGTCTTCGTTTTTTGATTCTGCTTACGCCAGCACCTCCCTTAATAATCAATCCCTGTAATTGAGTGATACATAAATCAACAACACAATACACACATGAACCATGTAACCAAAATCTGTATAAACAAAAGGATTATTACTCCTACATGATAATCTTAGAAAGTTTTGAGCAAAAACTGGTGTTCTCCTCTTGGAGAAGAATGCCCATTATATATTATGAATACAAGCTGAAATTTAGTTCTAAAAAATAGCTAAACTACCATATACAAATCTGTCTAAAAATAGCCTACAGCTAGTATATCCTAAATAAGGAAAATATAAAGAATTTACAACAATAATTACAGTTGTACAAGGTACAGAGTTTGCCATAGAATCACCCATAGAATGACATAGAATCTGCCACAGAATCAGCCATAGAATGACATAGAATCAGTCACAGAATGGTATAGAATCTGCCACAGAATGGCATAGAATCTGCCATAGAATCAGCCATAAAATGAATGACATAAAATCTGCCATAAAATGAATGGCATAAAATCAGTTAGCCTTGAATGACTAGCTAATTCCTTTAACATCCCCCCTCAAATTGATGCTGGTAAGTCAACAAGCATCAATTTGCTAACAAGAAAGTTATGTCGCTGACGTGTCATGGATTTCGTGAAAATATCTGCAATCTGAAGAGTAGTGGAGATATGTGGGAGAGTGATAACTTGGCCATCATAGGCCTCCCGGATAGAGTGGCAATCAACCTCTATGTGCTTCGTGTGTTCATGGTAGACAGGATTGGCAGCAATTTGGATGGCACTAGTGTTGTCAGCATGTAAGGGAGTAGGTTGATCTTGGGAGAAACCAAGCTCTGTTAGAAGACCACGTAACCAAATGATCTCGGAGCATGCAGTAGACATGGCGCGGTACTCCGCCTCAGTGGATGATTTGGAGACCGAGTCTTGCTTCTTGCATTTCCAAGAGATAAGAGCATCACCAAGAAACATGCACCATCCTGTAGTTGATTTTCTTGTGTCCGGGCAGCCAGCCCAATCTGCATCACTATAGGCTTGTAATTTGAGGGGAGAACCAATAGGAAAGAATAAGCCACGACTAGGTGTGCCAAGGATATATCTAATGATGCAGCGGACTACAGATAGGTGGAGATGCCGAAGAGCTTGCATGAACTTGCTGACAATATGGACAGCATAAGAGATGTCTGGGCGGGTGATAGTTAGATAAATAAGACTTCCAACCAGCTTCCGATACAAAGTAGGATCCTCAAGAAGTTCCCCTTCATCACGCCGATATTTCACATTAATTTCCATTGGGGTGTAAACAGAATTAGTGTTTGTGAGTCCACCTAGCTGAACCAAATCCATAATATACTTGTGCTGATTCAAGAAGATACCTTGAGGTTGATGATGCACCTCTAACCCCAAAAAATAGGTAAGTTGGTCGAGATCTTTCATGTGGAAAGTAGAGTGCAACAAATTCTGAAGTTTAGAAATAGCCTCCATATCAGAACCGGTGATAACAATGTCATCCACATAAACAAGGAGAACAACTATGCCCTTAGATGTCCGTTGGAGAAAAAGGGAGGAATCATACTGACTTTGAGTAAATGAAAAACCAAGGAGAGTCGATCGAAACTTTTCAAACCATACTTGTGGTGCCTGCTTCAATCCATACAAAGAGCGTTTTAGTTTACAAACATCATTAGGGGAAGAAGTAGGCATACCGCAGGGGAGTTTCATGTAAACTTCCTCCTTGAGATCACCATGTAAGAAAACGTTCTTTACATCCATTTGATATAAAGACCATGATTGTGATGCAGCAAGGGCGAGGATTGTTCGTACAGTGGTCATTTTGGCTACCAGTGCAAAGGTCTCATCATAGTCTAGGCCATACTCTTGCTTGTTGCCAAGAACCACCAACCGAGCTTTGTGACGTTCTATGGATCCATCAAAACGAAGCTTGATAGAAAACACAAACTTACTACCAAGAGGTTTCACAGATGGTGGACATGGAACAACATCCCAGGTTTGGTTTTTTGCAAGTGCAAGAAGTTCTGTTTCAATAGCTTTTAGCCAACATTCATGCTCCATTGCCTGTTTATAGGATGAAGGAATAGGAATAGAAGACACAATGGCTGTCAAAGATAAAGGAGAGGTGAAACCATACCTATCTGGTGGTTTACGAACTTGAGTACTTTGTCTTAGAGGTGCTGGTGCAGTTGCTGGAACGGGATCAACATTGAGGGAATGAGCTGGAGGAGGCCGAAGAGGTGCTGAAATCTTGCATCATTGATAGACTATGAGAGGCTTAGAAGGTACGAAATCTGCAGAAGAGTTAGTAAATATTGGCAAAACAGAGAATGAAGGAAAAAGGTCATCCTTGTGTGTGGAAAAAAAATACTGATTTTCAAAGAAAATCACATTTCGAGAAACCCGAATACATCGGAGGTTGCGATCATAACAAAGAAAACCTTTTTGGTGCACCGAATATCCTAGAAAAGCACATTGAACAGCTTGAGCTGTTAGTTTTGTGCGTTCATGTGTAGGAAGATGAACATAGCACACACAACCAAAGGTACAAAGGTTAGAGTAATTTGGGGTATGACCAAATAATTGAAAAAAGGAGAAACATGGTTCAAGGTGGGAGAAGGCAACCTATTGATAAGGTGGACAGTAGTGGAGAGAGCTTCACACCAAAAACGAGGGGGTACAAATGACTCTAATAGAAGGGTGCGAACAACATCTAGAAGGTGATGGTTCTTTCTTTCAGCCACCCCATTCTGTTGAGGGGTTGAAGGACAAGACCTTTGAGAAATTATACCATTGGTTTGCAGAAATTCTTGAAATAAATGAGACATGTACTCACCCCATTATCAGAACAAAGAATTTTGATATTGGCAGAAAATTGGGTCTAAATATATGCATGAAAAAGCTTAAAAACCGAAAACAATTCATCTTTAGAATGCAGAAAATAAATCCATGTGAAGCAACTATAGTCATCAATAAAAGTGACAAAATACTTGTAATTAGCATGGGAAGTAATTGGTGCCATTCCCCATACATCACTATGTATCAAATCAAAAGGCTGGAGTATTTTAGGTGTGTGAATGGGAAATGGCAAAACTTTACTTTTTCCAAGCCTACAAGAATTGCAATCAAATTGAACAGTACTAAGAGATGGTGATCCTTTATTCCCAAGTAAACCAGAATTTAGCAAAGCATGAAGTACATGAGAGTTTGGGTGTCCAAGACGTTTATGCCATGCTCGGTAATCAACATAAGCAGAATTACAAGTGATAACAGGTAAAGAGGAACATGGAGACATAGGAAATTGAAGAGGAAAAAGTCGTCCTACTTTAGGCCCCCTTGCGATCATCTTCCCCGATTGCTGATCTTGCACAACACAACCAGATTTAGAAAATTCCACTTTACAATTATTTTCAACTAATTGTCCGACAGAAACAAGATTAGTGGTAAAGTTAGGAGAAACAAAGACATTGGTTATAGACGAAGAAACATCACCAGTGGCAGTGATAGGCAAAGAGTTGCCATTAGCTGTATAAATCTTGAGATTTCCAGGATATTTACTCACATTGGTAAGAGATTTAACATTGTTTGTCATGTGATGGGAAGCCCCGAAATCAAAGTACCAAGGAGAAGGTTTAGAGAAGGGTTTACCTGAGAGTCCTAATGCGGAAAGTGCAAAAATGATCATTTGTTGAATCATTTCAGGTGTCACAGATTGAACAGGAGCAGGAGCACTTTGTGTCAGATGTGCTGTATCCACAGAACTACCAGCACTAGAGGAACCAACTGAGACAGTATATGCTGTTCTAGATCTCTTGGGGAGTCGAATAGGACATTCCTTGATGATATGCCCATTCTTTTTGCAATAGTTGCAAATTTTTTTTGAACAATTTGAAGCATAATGGCCAAATCCTTTGCAACAAAAACACTAAATAGTACTCATGTCCCTACCTTTTGGCCTACCTTGAGCTGCATAAGCCATAGGAACAGAAGTGGATTTAAGTTGTTCCATGGTGGCTTGAGTAAGAAGTCGTTGCTCTTTGTGAAATAAATCAGTGAGACATGCATCCAAGGATGGGACTGTTTCTCGATTCATCAGATTAGACCTGGTGCTTTCAAATTCAGATCTCAGTTTCATAAGAAATTGATCCCTCTTAGTAGTTTCATGTACACATTGAACAGAGCTAAGACCTTTGGGTGGTAAGGTAGCATAGACAATATCAGTATATTCAACCCAAAGATTTATGAAGCTAGAATAAAAATCAGAGATAGTGAGACTGCCCTGTTGGAGATTTGCTAGCTCATGTTCAAGTTGAAATCGACGAGCAGTGTTGTGTTGACTGTAGAGTTTTTTTAGATAATTCCACATTTCAGTTGCAGTTCTGAAGGGTCGAAGATTCAAGATGATGTTGGATTCCACAGATCCTAGAATCCATGCTATGATTTGAGCATCCTTGACTTCCCACTTGGAGTGCTCATCCTTGTCTTTGTCTTTGTCAGGTGCAGGTTTGCTGCCATCAATATGACCCCATAGATCTTTGCCTTTGACGAATATCTTAAAGTGAAATGCCCAGGCTGAGTAGTTTTTGCCATTAAAACGAATCAAGAAGACATCATACTTGTCTGAAGACATGAGGCTGAGATAACTTGATCAAAATAACTAAGAGCAAAAGACTGAACTAGGACTGAGTTGGATTTAAGACGAAGAGACACAGGAGAATTCAGAACTGAGGCTCTGATACCATGATAATCTTAGAAAGTTTTGAGCAAAAACTGGTGTCCTCCTCTTGGAGAAGAATGCCCATTATATATTATGAATACAAGCTGAAATTTAGTTATAAAAAATAGCTAAACTACCATATACAAATCTGTCTAAAAATAGCCTACAGCTAGTATATCCTAAATAAGGAAAATATAAAGAATTTACAACAATAATTACAGTTGTACAAGATATAGAGTTTACCATAGAATCTGCCACAGAATCACCCATAGAATGACATTGAATCTGCCACAGAATCAGCCATAGAATGACATAGAATCAGCCACAGAATGACATAGAATCAGCCACAGAATGGCATAGAATCTGCCATAGAATGACATAAAATCTGCCATAAAATGAATGACATAAAATTAGCCATAAAATGAATGGCATAAAATCAGCCATAAAATCTGCTAGCCTTGAATGACCAGCTAATTCCTTTGACACTACATTGATTGATGATGATTTCAACACAAGTCCAATACAAATTGTTTCACAAAATCATTCTTTTACCCAATATAACAGTACCATATTGTTCTCCCTTATATGTAGCATTTGAGAGGTTGGTTCTCTCCTTTTCCCCTACCTAATTTCTATTTGCTGCCTAAGGAGCCTCCAACCTGCTCCTCAGTTGCTACATATTTCTCTTTGCATAATGTCTCTCCATTCTCAGCTTGTCACATCCCTCCTTGAATATTCTGGTGGTCCAAGCCTCTTTGTTGTTGCATATTCCATTCTCAGTTTGTTGCTGCATATCTCCATTCTCAGTTTGTTGCATGTCTTCACTTTGCAGCTTGGTTGTCCCCTGGTTTTTCGCTGTGAGTTTCCCATCTATTATTCTCATTAATTTGCCACCGTACCTAGCAACTCTTCCCTTTGCTACTGCTTTTTCATCTTGTGGGAGACATACACAAGCTTTAACATTAGCCTGCACATCCACATGTACCTTCTCCTCAAGGTAGAGGGAAAATATGCTTGAGAGTTTTGTACAACCAAAGTTCACAGTTTGAAAGTTGTGTCCAATTAACAAGGATTGCTAGGTCAACTACCAAGAGTTTTCATAGTTCAAAAGTTGTGTCCAATTAACAAGGATTGCCAGGTCGCCTTGTGGGTAGTATCAATAATCCAATACTCTCTTCGATTGCTCATCCAATTTAACATCTTCATTCAAACAGTTCACCACCTCTTTAGTGGGAGGCCTTGAAGTTCATTGAATAACTTTTCAAACTATTCTACTAAATTCCCAATTTCTCACCCTAGGGACTCCTCTTCTTTATCACCCAAAATTTTGGTCCATCCCTGTCAACCTAAAAGCCATTGGCCCTTGTAACATTGATTTCATCAAGGTTTAAAATGAAGTTTCCAATCTGGTTAGCGATAAATCACCCCTTATCTCCACCTATTTACCCTGCCAATCAAATTTCATTGTTTGCACTTTCCAGTTTGATTTAACTTCACCTCAAGTTCTCAGCGAATTGATTACTAAAATAATGTATACAGTCCCTAATTGAAATGGAAATGAATTCTAGTCATTATATATACCTTGGAATGACAATTTGACATCAATGTACCTTTCAAGCCCCCTAACTCTTCGACCATCTATAAGAATGATTGCGAATTTTACTGGAGATACTGGGATAAATGGAGTTATGAGTAACTCCGCTGTCTAACACGACCACTATGCCCTTTTGGTTTATCCTCCCTTTGAATTTCATCGTCTCTAGTGAGCTTTGTCCGACCATTAAATTGGAATTTAGGTTCAACTCCACCTCTTTTTCCTCTGCGAAAACCACTCCTTCCTGTCCTTCTACTTCCATTTCATCTTCCCACGTTGTGAGCACTTTAAGCTGTGGAAATCGACATTAGTGATTTAGTCAATACTTCTCATCACATCTAAAACAAAAACCCTTTTCCAACTTGGAGTAAAACTCTTCATCGGAAAGTTGTTGGAAATTGTTGTTATGTCTCTAGTTGGATGACGACGCACTTGTTGGTTGGAAATCGATTTGTGTTTGGGTTGGTTGGTCGTTGTATTTTCATTTTTGTGGTAAAGGGGATTTTGAGGATTATTTGAATTCAAGTTGGGGGAAGTATATGGATTTTGAGTAAGGCCTGATGGGTTATAAGAATTGGTGGTTTGGCTGTTTTGGGATGGGCTAATATGTGTTTGGTTGTTGGGTCGTTGGGTTGTTGCTGAGTGGGCTGGTTTGCTAGTTAATGGAGTTGGTTGGTGTTATAAGATGGGTAAGGTGAACGGGTTGGGTTCATGACTGGGCTCATCCGGTTGAATTGGCTAGGCCTGGGTCCGTGATAGGTACCTGGATAAATTTGGGCAGCAACTCCTCTGTATACACTTTCCCCAACAACTGAAACTTGTAACTCAACACCAATGTAATTTCTCCAGCAATACAAAATACATTTCCTGCTACACTATCTCTCTTTTTACTTTCTTAATCGCCAAACACCTCAACGCAACAATTCAAGCAAAAATAACAATCTCAATGGAAC
Source organism: Mangifera indica (assembly GCF_011075055.1). Taxonomy (NCBI): domain Eukaryota; kingdom Viridiplantae; phylum Streptophyta; class Magnoliopsida; order Sapindales; family Anacardiaceae; genus Mangifera; species Mangifera indica. The sequence continues at coordinate 18,243,069 of NC_058137.1, read as the reverse complement.
TGTAAATATGCTTATAAACTAGAATATAAATTCATTCTCTTCATTTCTGGAAAATGGGTGCAATAATACAAATGTTCATTACACCATAAAGATCAACAAAAGAAACAGAAAACAAAGTTCAGGATTTCAAGCAAATAAAATGAACTTGCAACCAATTCTCTATGCAATTCGAGAGGCCTAGTTCTCTCCCCTATTTCCCTTCCTTTTCCTCTGAATTTTCTGCTGTTCTCCACACACATGCCTCCTGCTTGTGGTGGTCCAGACCATTGTGAATTCGCCATTTGTTTCAGTCTCGAGCTGCCATGTGTATCAATTTTGTTCCTGCCAGGTTTGCCATTTCTTTGGGCCTTCTTCTTGCGGGAGACATAAATTCAGGACCCAACAGTCTGGAATGGAGGTCATTCACCCAGTTCTTCTCTTTGATTTTTAGGGCATGCACCATAACTTCACCCACATTTCTGGGGTTGAAAAGCTTTACCTCAACACAAATATCATCTTTCTGGCCGTTTAAGAAGGCTCCCATCAAAATCTCTTCTAAATTTCCCCCAATGGTGCTCACAACAACTCAAACTCCCAGTAAGTTTTATTTTAGCTTGTTTGAGTTGGTGAATGGCTGTTGATCTTCCCTCAAGATATCTGTTAAGTGTGATAAAAAGAACGGGCATTTCAAGATATCTTTCTATTTATTTCAGGTTTTGGCAGCGGTTATTAAAGCAGGAGCTTCTAGAGAGCATGAAATACTTGCTGAAATTAGAGATGCTGTCTTTTCTTTTATCTGTAAAATGGAACCTAAGGGGGTGATGGACACCATGCTTGTTTCACGTGTCAGAATATTGTATATAAGATCATTGATTGCTAGGTCTCCTGAGCTGCAGTCCATTAAGGTACATACTTAAGATGCTATCATATAACCTGGTTTCCTCTGATGACTATATGCTATAACTTGCTTTTTATTGAGATTAGTGTGTTTTCTTCCATTTGTAGGTTCCCCCTGTTGAATGCTTTTTAGAAAAGGCTAATACTGGATGCAGTAGAAGCTCAAGTCGAGGTAGCAGTCCTGGAAGATCTCCTGTGCGTTATGTTGATGAGCAGATCCAAGGCTTCAAGGTTTATATAAAGCCAGAGAAAAAGTCCAAGTTATCTTCAGTTGTTTTGAGAATGCGAGGAATTGATCAGGTGGCTTTTTTGTTCCCCTTTGCATTTTCTTTTTTCTTTTTTTATTACTGTAATGTTATAATTCAGCTTACTTTCATTTGTTATGACTGATGCCTATCCTCAACTCATCAATATTTCTGTTGGATTTTATCTTAGATATTTCATGTTCTAATAGATGGAAAGATTTTTTCATGTGATGAAAAATGCAGGATGCTTGGAGGCAGCAAGTTACTGGAGGAAAGCTAAGGGAAATGCAAGAGGAAGCCAAAAGTTTTTCCATGGGAAACAAGGCTCTTGCTGCTCTTTTTGTTCATACCCCAGCTGGTGAGCTTCAGCGGCAAATTAGGTCCTGGCTTGCCGAAAGCTTTGAGTTTCTATCTGTCACAGGGGATGATGCATCTGGGGGAACCACTGGTCAGTTAGAACTTCTTTCAACTGCGATTATGGATGGTTGGATGGCAGGTCTTGGTGCTGCTCTGCCTCCAAATACTGACGCACTTGGCCAACTTCTGTCTGAGTATGCAAAGCGGGTCTATAATTCTCAGTTGCAGCACTTAAAGGTATGTCTCATTCATTGCTAGGACTTTTGCTTGAAGAGCACCATCTCCTGGATGAAAAGTTAGCTTACTGTAAATGCCTGTGGAGTGTGAATTCAAAACATTCTTAGTGCTATTAAATTGCTTAGCAAAATTGCTCTGCATTCTCATATATGAAGATGCTGGTTGTTTGTTTAGTAGATCGTCTTTGTTTTGCACGTACACAAACTTTTAGCGTCAAGCCAAATTTGGGATAAATCTCTTCTTCCTAGGGGTGGATTTCAAGTGGTTGACTCAGGCTCGAACCCTTGTTCGGCATGAAAGAGCTTAATTCAAGTCAAAGCTCCAGCTGGGCAACTTGACTCGAGTTAGAAGGCTTAGTGGCGATTCTTCATCAAAGCTCTTTTTCTCTAGCTATTTTTCTTTATCTTTGGTGATTTTCTTCTGTTCTCCGACGACTTGTTGTCTTCTTTGGCATTATTGTTCACCATTCGAGCTGGCTCGAGCTTGCCATTCCATATTTGAGATGAGCTCGAATTGGCCCTTGTTCTCAGCTTGAATCCACCCTGGCTCCTTGCTGAATAGTTGGTTGGCATTAATTTCCATTGATGCAAGTTTTCAGTAACATAATTTTGTTTGATAGTTTTCTGCTTGATCATTAATAAGTTATTTCTTTATTTGATTGGCTTGGCTGGGATGGTTGTCGCACCAGAGCTGTGGGTTTTTTTTTTTTTGTTTGCATGTAATCATATTTAGGCAGCACTTTACTTTATCATTTAAGAGTGATACTTCACAAGCACTCTCTATATAGACTCATATAGAGAATGTTACATTCTTGCATGTTAGTCACACCTTGTTAATTTTTGTCAATTTCTCTTTTTAGTTTCCACTCTTTCAATCACATCTTATACAAGTTTTTATGTATTAGTCTGTGTCTAGAGTTTTTATATGTAGCATTATTCCTATGCTAAGAAAATAAGAGTTGTAAATTGACCTAAGTAGGCACTAGTATGGCTTGGGCTTTGTACAAAGTTGGGCCAGCATGGCATAGGACCAATTGAGGAATTATGTTGACTTAGATTTTAGATGTGAAAGTCTACAAGAGCCAATATATTGGCAAGCTGGAAAACATGTGTAATTGCTTATAATTTCTAAAATTAATTGTAGTAAAAATTAGAATAATAATTACCTCATCAATGATTTGGATGATAGCTTATTAATTTTGTTAACTTAATAAGTTAAAAAAAAAAATAAGGGACAAAATATGAAAGCAATATGTCACAACCCAAGATGGATAAGTCTTATTTTCTGGGTATGGGCATGGTGCACAGGATGACTGAGCCATGTTTCAAGAACAAGTTAATTTGGCATGACAATTTGACCTCGTGTTGGAAGAGCATCAATTTACTACTTTGGGATGTATCGTTGTTCAAGAATGACCTCTTGTTGTATGTTTATGCCCAAAAACATTTTTTTATGTCCCTGATGAGTACATTTTACCTTAAGAAACAGAATGGCTAACAAGTACCTTTTCTATGCTCAGAACAAGTTTAGTTGTGCACTCTTTCATGATCTTCACAATTTAATGAATAATTTGACTACTTGCTAATATTCACTCTTTTGTCAGGATATTGCTGGGACCTTGGCTACAGAAGAGGCTGCAGATGCGTCACAAGTAGCAAAGCTGCGTTCAGCTCTTGAGTCTGTTGATCACAAAAGAAGAAAGGTGCACATCTTTGTTTAGAGAACATATTTGTCTCAACTTTCTATTTCTCTTTGTGGATTGGATTAGTGATTGTGAATATTAACATATTAAATACAATTAATGCTGACAGTATGTTTGCTTTTATTATCCTCTTATGACATCCATGAGTGCAGAAATACTTTAAAAATTTTCTGGTCATGCTAATAGATATTTCTATAATCAGATTTTGCAACAAATGAGGAGTGATGTAGCATTACTAATGTTGGAAGATGGTGGTTCACCTGTTCAGAGTCCTAATACTGCAGCTGAAGATGCGCGATTGGCATCCCTTATTTCTCTGGATGCCATGATGAAGCAAGTCAAGGTTATTTGCTTCATGAAACAGTTGTTTTTTCTTTTTGAAATTTTGTTTATAATGTGCTAGTAGAAAAAGTAAACTTGCAACATTATATATGCTGTACAGGACATAATGAGACAATCCTCTGCAAGCTTCTTGAGTAGAAGTAAAAAGAAAGCAATGCTCACATCACTAGATGAACTTGCAGAGCGGATGCCTTCTCTTCTTGATATTGACCATCCTTGTGCTCAAAGACAGATTGCTGACACTCGTCGTGTGGTGGAGGTACTTTGATTTTTTTTCCATTTAATATCTGAAGGTTAAACTTAGGATGTCATTGACTTTCCTATTGTCCCAGGTTCAAGTTTTAATTTACAAGGCATAGGTTTACAGTGACCATAAAAATGAGAGAAAGAGAACGGTAAAGATGATACATTGTAGTGGCCTAACATTTATAATTTGACTAGGAAATAGATGAATTCTTTTAGTTGCTTTGTGGAGATAAATTGTTTTTATTTGAAGGAAAATGAATTCTAATCCTTCTTGTCATGTATATTGCACCTATAGGTTAAAAAAAGCATAAATAGCTTATTATTTAGTGACTATGAAGGTCTTTATATTTTTAGGGTGTCTGGTTCTGTTTGGATTTCTATTTATATGAAATTCTTAGCCACTTCTCCCGTTGTAATTGCCATTGTTATATATTGATGCAGTCAATACCTGAAGAAGATGACAGTTTTCTTGTAGCATCCCAGGCTTGCAAACCATCTGTAGATATGGGGTCTGGTACTGAAACTGACGTGGCACAGTGGAACGTATTGCAGTTTAACACAGGCTCAACAAACCCATTTATCATAAAATGTGGGGGAAACTCGAATTCTGGACTTGTCATCAAAGCAGACGCCCATAACCAGGAACCAAAAGGTGGTGAAATAGTGAGAGTTGTACCAAGACCATCTATTTTGGAAAATATGAGCTTGGAGGATATGAAACAACTATTCGCCCAACTTCCCGAGGCAATAAGCTTGCTTGCATTAGCAAGAACGGCTGATGGTACCCGAGCTCGGTATTCTCGACTGTACAGGACCTTGGCCATGAAGGTTCCATCACTGAGGGATCTAGTGGGTGAGCTTGAAAAGGGGGGAGTACTTAAAGATGTGAAGTCATGAATGCTGAAGGGCGTCTAGTAATTGTTATTTGCCTCGTGTCTATTTATATTTTTATTTGAGGAGGAGTTGCAGTGGGAAGGTATTTGTTATCGTAATCTGTTGTGGCTTTCAATTCACGGAAAAGTGACCTCTATAATCTAAGCGTTTAATATATTATCTCATTGTACCTTTGCACGCGTTGATCATTGCTAATACTAAACGCAATTTTGTGTAATCTATGGAATGCTGCCTTATTAATAATAAGTTGGCGTCTTTTATACCCACGGATGCTAGTGTGGTTAAATTGGATGTCTCCGGTTGTAGTATTGTCTTTTTGGTTTATCAGTTATTGGGTAAGAAATTCATTCAATCTTTTTAGTTTAAATCTCAATCTCTTCTTTAGTTTTTATGTCATTATCACGTTGAGAGACTTCACAAACATTTCATTTCCTCTCTGATACAAGCTAAACGATCTTCCGAGAATTATAAGAATCAAAGAAAATGGAGTAGAATTAAGGAGACGAAAGGAAGAAGAAGAGTCATGCATGGATTTCATAAAAACGAATTCTCCTGTTACATTGTTTTTAAAATCATCTCCCATCTGGCATGCCACCCGGCCTAACTAACTCTACAGTTTTCATTTATTATTTCAAATTTTCCTTTTGCTTGACAAAATGTAGCCTGGTAAAATGGGTGGGTCATTCATAGAAACTGCAGGTAATCCACTTAACTGGTATAAGTTTTAGATTTTTTTGATTCGGACCGTTTTGGATCTATATCCATGGATAATGAATTTTTGTAGACCAATTGCATATGCCTACAAGAATTTGCCGGGTCACTTGTTATTCTTTTCCTATTCATCTTCTTCTTTCTTTTCAAATTAATCTTACAACACACTCAATACAAATTTAACATATTTTCCTTTCTCTTAACATGAAATAAAATCAAATTCATTATAAAATTAAAGAATTTGTTGTGTTGAAAATATATTTAAATAATATGAACATTAAATACTTTGTTATAAATATTTATTCTGTATTCAATGTTATAAATATTTATAATTTGAGGTAAATTTTTATTTCTCCATAAAATAATTATATACTTGGAGAGAATAGTATTGAAAATTAGGAAATGAATACATTAAAACAATAAAAATTAAAAAGAAATAATGAAAAATTAATATTAGTGGGTAACTTGTAAGTTGACTTGTACATGTAGGGTCGGGTATAGATTTAAGAAATCATTACCTGTATAACTTGATCCCTTTTTCACTCATACCCATTTTACTTGCACCTACATCGACCCAACCTTCCAATTTGCTAGGTTTAATAAAGTGACTATCATTTGTTCCTAGCTTCTTTAACTTGAAATGCAACATTTGACATCCAACAATTACCAAACATCTTCATCTCGTCCAAGTTAATTGATTTTCTATCAACATTCCCTCCTTCAATGACCTTGTCCTCAGGGAAAAAATGGGATATTGTCTCCTCAATTTCTCTGCAAATTCCCATATCACTTCCTTTAATGACATGCCTTACCACTGAATGAGAAGTTGTGTTGTTGTGGCATTCTACCATTTTCACAATACGTCTATCCAAAATTGTTGTCAAATAAGATCAGAATAGGTGAATGTCCAAGGAATAGTTGTTGATGCCTAAATGGGAGCACAAACATGATTTAATTGGAATACATGAAACACATCATGTATCTCTGCATCTATTGGGAGTTGTAGCTTAGCCTGTAATTTCAAGTTCCCCTGATGCATAGATGTATGCTAGTAAGGTTGTAGTTTCATATACACACATTCTTTTACTTGGAATTTTCTCTAAGTTCTTCTCTTGATTGCTAACGACGTCATTCTATTTTGTGCCATTAACATATGTCACTTCAAAAATTGCAAAGTTACTTCTTAAGTATGAAGGAAGGTGTCTTTTGCTTCCACCTTGGAGTCACTTAGAAAATACTATACATTGAATGGTGGAGCATAACCATAGAGAGCTTCAAATGGAGACATAAGGATGCTTGAATAGAATGAAGTGTTGTACCAAAAATCCACCAATGGTAGCCAGTGGCACCATGTGTGCAACAAATCCCTTATCATGCAACTTAGACAATTCTAAAGACACTTGTTAACTACTTTTATTTGATAATTTGTTTGACGATGGTAAGTTGTCAATAGTTGCAAACCTATTCAACGTAGTTTAAAAAGTTCCTACTAAAAGTTACTTGTAAATGTTGCACCTCGATCACTAGTTATGGTATTAGGCATTCTATGTAATTTATATACATTGTCAAGAAATGATTGCAGAAACTAAATAAGGATGACTCATCCCTATGAAGTGACCATATTTTGTAAGCTTGTTTACCACCATTGGGATCATTGACTTCCCATGTGACTCAAACAGCCTTTCGACAAAGTTCATGGTTATATCCGTGAACACTCTTGCTAGAATAGGCAAAGGTTGTACTAATCCTAGAAAAACCAAATTTTTTTGCTTATAACTTAGACAAATTGAAAAATTCCAAATGTAGTTCCTCATATCTTTCATACCCCTTCCAGAACATTATTATGGAACGTCTTTTGAAAATTACTATTGCCTCTGAATTGCCTCTTATGATAGAGCCATAGAGCAATGAAATAAGCTCCTTTCTTAGGTTAGTAGCATCCCCTACTACATACCTTCCTCTTCTTTTTAATTTATCTTATTACTTAGTATAACCCTTAAATAGGTTTAGGTCATATTGTTTAGCTTCTATAATAATTTTAAGTTGGTAATCAGCCATCCATGTGTCCTTAATTTTCCACATTAACTTAGTAGGTGATACCATTGTTGTCAAGTTATAAATGTCACTTCTAGGCAGCCATGATAAAGCAACAGTTGCCATATTTTCCCTTCCCTTATTATACAAAACTCAGTCATATTACATAAGTTTTGCCACCCAAGCTTATTAGGTTGGTGTTGATAGCATCTATTCTAGCAAGTATTTTAGGCTTTGATGATTAGTTTTAATTATAAAATCTTGACTTCACAAAAGCTTCCTATTTCTTAATATCACAAAAAATTATTGACATCTATTTTTCATAAACTAATAAGAGTTAGGTTTTTTTAGAGACAATGCCTTGCTGATATAGGCAATGGGGTAACCATCTTGCATTGACGCATCTTTTATCTCTTCACCACATGTATCTGTCTTTATCATAAATGTTTTAGAGGAGTTAGGCCAAGACTGGGGTAGAAACCATAGCCTCTTTAAGCTTCTCAAATGCTTCTTATGTTGTATTGTTCTATTAGAAAGAGTTTTTCTTCAAGAGATTAGTGATTGGTTTAGCCAAATGTGTTAAAAATATGTGCTTTAGAGCCAATCTATTATGATTATTCATGTAATAATCACCTTAAGATTTACTTATTTTATCATTAAGAAAAGGAATTTATTCATCTGTTAGTCATATGTATTTGCATGTATATATGTTTGATAAATGCCCTCAAATTAATAAAACTGTGATGAGAGGATTAATGTGTATTTTCATTGTGAGAATCTTATGAGTACACCAATCTAGAAATGTTCGTAGTCCTAATATTATATTAACTAAGGGCACAAATAATATAATAAGACTATCATAATATTAAATGACTTTATCAAAAGATAGAGATATATTTCATATATTGAGGTTATTGGTGTCAACTTATTGCAACATGCAGGTGTATATAGACTGCATATCCATTAGACTAATCCACCAAGAAGATTCTATATAGATGATAACCAATAGAATAAATTCTCTAATGGATCATGCTGAATGTGATTCTTAAACTTAAGATTATCGAAACATTTTGTATACAAATTGACTTAATTTAACACTATTATAATGAAGTCTTTTTGAGAGGGTTATTAGAGCAGTATTTATTATCTATGTTGAGAAGTGTAGTAAGAATATGGTGGATCAACAAAAGATTCATCACTTTTAGGTATAAGAGAAAGATAACTTGTAGCATTGTTTGATTGATAACTATAACCAATAAAATTTGTGCCCATGATGCGAATTAGGGTTGAAGTCCAAATCCAATTAAACTTGATTGTTATCTCATAAGTCAAGTTAATAAGTTAAGATAACTAAGATAGACACTATTTATATGTCTTAGCCTTGATGAAATATTAGTATGATGAAATGATTAGATTGTATGGTAATTATACAATTGAAATGTTACATCAACCAACATATATTCTTAATATATTGGGTGATCATGATGTCTTACTAGAGGTCATTCATGGCCTATGAATAAAAGAGAAGATTAATTTGGTTAAATTATGAATTTTATTCATATTCAATATATAGGAGAACTTATAGGTCACACATATAAAGAGTTATTTGCTAGGACTTGAAATTTTGGAGTACAAAGTGCAAAGAGTGAATTACCTTGGGTTGGTCATATAACACCCTACACCAAAAGTTGTGTCCTTCGGGGTAAAGTACAACAAAATTAATATCATACATGCTCAAATAATCATAGATAATAAACATGCACAAATATTTAAAAATTGAATAACATCATTAATAATAATAATTATTATAATAATAAATCCCAATCCAACATTAAACCCCAGATATTATAATCAAAGTCCAAGTGAAATTAACATCCATATTGCATTAACAAAAATTTATAATCATAATTATATCATCTCATAAAATAGAAATCTAATGAGTTTATCTGTCGTATATCACTCTATCATTGACTAGCCGTCATCATTTTTATGTCTCTTACTTATAAAATTAAAAGGAATGGAATGAATGAAAACACTCAATAAATAGGAATAATCAACCTTATAGTCAATCAATCATACCTATCTCTTTCATTTTCTAACCTAAGTTTAATCTCTATTTTGTTCTAAGTTTGTTCATATTTTAACCGAATAAAAAAAATTTATGTACCCAATATAGTAACCAATCTTTAAGGCTTTCTAGTCTTAGTTGTCCTATCTTTTTGTCAATCGATAGACTCATGGTTCTAGCATATCAATCTATGAATGCTAATCACCATACTTTTTATATCTTGGTAAGTCCTAACCCAATCAACTGACACACGGTCTTAACAATCATTTCTCTATCTAAGGACAATAATCGATAGACTAGACCTTATTTATAAGTGTGCTTAGATCACGGGTACTTTCTTAGGTCAACCTATAATCTCTTAATCTAAGTCCCTATTCAACAATAGGAGGGACCTCAATTGGGCATCCCACACTTTCAAATGCCTTACAATTCTCCTGGAAAACCCTTTAAACAATTTGCCTAATTACCGAGCTGTCAATCAGTGGCACTATAACTGTGCATGAGGCTTGTCCCCTTGTTTCTCTTTGATTACCCTCTAGGCTAGGGAGATCCTGATAAGCCTTTTGGATCTCTTCATCTTGAAATCAATACACAAGCTTATGCAGATAAACCACAATTCAAATGCATGTTAAAATAATATTTACAGTGGTTGACGCGTAAGAGCGGTTATAGTTGCATGAGGGGCTACTGAAATACTTATACATATTTAAACACTTAACATCTTTTTGGGTTCCCAAAACCATACTCTGATACAAAAAATATAACACCCATCTCCAAATACATACCCTTATCTAAAATATGCACCTAAAAAAACATGTTAATTTAAAACTTCCCAACACTTATAAATGTATGACAACTCAATAAATTCCCACAATTACCAAATATGCATAATTAAAAAAAATTCATTATTATGATAATCTTAATATAAGAATCCATGTGTCTAAATAACCAATACAATCTCAATGTGCATAAATATTAAAAAAAACTCAAAGAAACATTAATAGTAGCCATGGCCTAAAATGAGCAAAATGCCTCATGCTCATACAATATCCTAAGCTAACCCGTTGGCTCCCCCGCCACTCTACTGCTCTATAAGCCTACCTACAAAACTACAAAAGGAACATGATGAGTGAAACACACTCAATAAGCAAGGGACTTCTTGAAACGTTTCACACAATATTAATAATATCACAATCCATAATCATATGTGTTACATCTTTACTCCATTTTGGTATTCTCAAATGTTTCCTTGACATCTTGAATGCACATACAAATATTTCGACACCTAGTAGCCATTCTCTATTGGTTGTCTCATCGCAATAACTAATACCAAAAGATGTATACTGGCATCTTCGATGCCTAGTGAAAGCATATGACATCCCAAAATGTCAAATGTAAAGTGCATCTAGTACATTTGCTGATCGGACTTTAGGCTAAAGATATCTTATCATAAGAGAAGTAAGACCATAGGTCTTTCCAATATTGTACAAGCATCCTAAATGCTAAAGCTCCCTGCGTCAGAGTGTAATATACATATGGGTATCAAGGTCACATAAATTAGCTCTAATGTTTTCACAATTACATTGCACAGAGCTTTGTGGCCAAAATAAGAAAATACATCATTTTTAGTTTTTGACCTAAAATCGCTTTGGTTTGGCTATACGCCAAAGACCCACACCATTTCTTTGATTTGATCGAAGTGCTTTCACACTGTTGATTTTTGTTTTTTTTTTTTTGTTGGTGGTGCTACACTTTCATGTGCCAGTGTTTTAGATGTGTCGTCAACAACATATCGAGTTTTATTACTTCCAAAGGATTCAAATGGATTGAACTTATTTGAGCCTTAATCCATTTGTAATTTTCTATTGAACGAAAAATAATGATTGTAAAAATTATAAAATAAATGAAAACTAAGTTATTAGACGTAATTAAAAATTGATTGAGACTTGAGAGAGTTTGAGAATGAGAAATTGATGAAAGTGTTGAGAGTAAGGGTGTTCAAAATTTTCCGAAAATTAAACCGAATTGGTATTTAAACCTTAAACTGATTTGAAAAATAGTGTAAGTGTAAAACTGATTCGGTTATTGGGTTAAAATATTGTGAAGATTGAAATTTAGGTTGGATTTTCAATTAATTTAAATCTGAAATCTGATTATCCAAATTTGAACCGGTTTTAGATTAAAATATAATAAAAAAATATTTTAGATTAAATATTTATTAAATCACATAAAAGCCAAAATCATTAAACAGAAAGCTGATAACACATTAAATCTAAAAATCATTAAATGAAACTTTAAAAAGGTTGTTATTGTGTGTGCTAACATTAAAGATTTCAGATTCTTGAAGTGACTGTCTTTATTCCTTGCACGTTTTCTATTTTCATTGGAGCATTGTCCTTCTCTATTATTTACTTTCTCTTACCAGTTACTTTTTTTCATTATCATTGTCTCAAGGTTTCAACTCAACTTGCATCATTCACTCTTCCAAGAGGATTTTCTTCCTCTTCCAATGATGCCTCCATCAATTGCTTCTTGCATCTTTTCTTGCCGTCTACTTTTCAGTTGAGTTTTGACGATATTTGATGGTCTCTTTCAATTGTAATCTTTGTTGATGCTAGAAATTGGGTAAAAAAAAATTCGGTTTGATTATCTGGTAAAACTGGTTTGATTATCAACTAGTTTTTATATAAAATTGGATCGGTTTCGATTTAAAATTTATTTCAAATCAGAAATTTGGTTAGGTTTACAAAATTTTCAAACTGGTTTAGTTATCCAGTATTGAACAATCCTAATTGAGAGATAGAAATTGAGAAATTATGGTTTGGCCAACTAGGGGTGAACAAAACCGGTTAACCGAACCGGTTAATTGGTTTTGCAAACCGAACTGAATTTTTGGTTTTATAAAAATTACGAACCGAAACCGAACCGTTTTACACATTAACCAATTTGTAACCGAATTGAAATTATTAGATAACCGATCCGAATTTTCAGTTACCCAATTTTGAACTGAATTTTAACAATTAATTTTTCAATTAAGTTTTTAATATGAATTGTTTTCTTTTCTAATTTTAGCTTTCACTAAACACTAAAGTTAAGTAAATTTTAAATGATACCATGTTTAATATAAATACATACAAATATGATTCAATTGAGTATTAAATTAATTTACAAAATGAATACAAATTAGGAAATTGAAGAAGTGTAAATCGGTAACATATTCTTTTTGCACTTTATATCAATATCTTCAACCTGTACATAATTAATGAATCAAGAAAATAAGTTAAAAAAAACTAGCATTAGAAAATTCTCTTACACCTAAATATAAATTCAATATAATTCATTTCACATACCAAGACGTTGAACATATAGTCAATAAATTTTTTAAACAATAACTATGTAACTGAATGAACAACACAAAAAATAAAAAAATAAATAGAAAAATGAAAACTTGAGACTAAAGTATGAGATTGAATTGAATAACTCACCACGAAGATGACAAAATGGCATTGAGACTAGAGAGATTGTATCAATCATCCTCCAAATGAATAGTGATAGTTTCCATTGGCAAGGGTGAAAATTCTTCAAAAAATAAAAAACAAATAATACATAAGATATAAATAACCCATTTCATGATTATATCATTTAATATAACTATTCTTAAATCACAATCAATCATAATATTTACAACATGTATCATAAACAATTTACAAATTATTTATGTATGTTTGTGAATAATTTTACTTTTTACCTGATTCAATGTTTGCTATCTCTCGCAAGCTTTCTTCAATTATAAATAGTTCACGTGATCCTCAGATCCAATCTTGTGCACAAATAAGAGCCTCTACCATCTTAGGAGTAAGAGAGCTACGAAATGAATGTAATACACGATCCCTAGTACTAAAAACTAATTCAGATGCAATAGTTGAAACAGGCATAACCAAAACATCTTGTGCTACCAAAGAGAGAATTTGATATCTTGGTGAATTCATTTTCCACAAATTCAAGATATCAAACTTTTTGTCTCTATCATCATCAATATCTTTGGCTAGATATTTATCCAACTCAGATTTAGGTTGCATAGCTCGTTGTCCAGCTCTTTCTTCATTATACATAACCATTATGAAATCTTCAGGATCAAGATTTACATCACCAATATCAACATTGTTTATACCTTGAGATTTCTCAGTTGATTGCATACTATGAGAAATATTAAGCAAACTGTATTCTTCATATAAAGCATACAAAGTCTCTTTTACTTTTGTTTTCAACTTATCAACATCAACAACATTATAGGAATGATTAATAACCCAATTCACATACTCTAACTTGTACCTAGGATCCAATACCATTGCAATGAATAACATTAGGTTAATATTATCAATATTTCCCCAATATTTGTCATGTTTTCCCTTCATCTTTTTAGCCATTTGACATAATTTATGATCATTGCTTTTACACCATGTCGGAATCTTCAACCCAATGCCATATATTTCTCGCATATATGCATTACTTGTAACATAAAGAGAACCAGACATACGTAGAGTTGCATCATAAAATTTTTTTAGAAAAGGCAATAAATAATGGGCATATTCCCAATCAGTAGGCATAAGAACACCCTTATACTTATCCCCATTAAACTCAGTTTGATACTTACTATCTTGAAGCTTTAACAAGTCAAACGCTCTCTAAAATTTTATAGCCACATCCAACATCAAATAAGTTGAGTTCCATCTTGTTTCAACATCAAGAGCCAACAAACATTTACTTTCAATTTTTTCTTGTTCTATACAATCTTTAAACTTTTTCATTCTCATAGGAGAAGACCTTACATACCTTACGGCGGAACGAATTCCAAAAATAGAGTTATCCATATCTTTTAACCCTTCTTTTACAGTTAGACTTAATATATGCGCATAACATCTCATATGAAGATAGTCACCATTCAATACACTACTATTCCAATGTTCTAACCTTTGCTTAAGATAATTTAGTCCTGTATCATTAGAGCTTGCATTATCAACAGTTATGGTGAGTATCTTAGAAATTTTCCATTGAAGCAAACAACTCTCAACTGCCTTACCAATAATTAAACCTTTATGACTCGAAATAGGACAAAAATTTAGAATTTTTTTGTTTAGTTTCCAATCCTCATAAATAAAATGAGCTTTAAGACACATGTAATTGAGGTTCTGACAAGATGTCCATGTATCAATTGTGAGACAAACTCTATGAGGGAACTTAACAAAGAAATTCTTCAACTTCTCTTTCTCCTCAACAAAAATTTTAAAACAATCTCTAACCACAGTAATACGTGAGGGAACTTGAAACCTAGGTTGTGCCACACTCATCATTTCACGAAACCCTTCTCGCTCCATAAACCTAAAAGGTAACTCATCTATAATGATCATTTTTGCTACAGTATGTCTAATTAAATCTTGATCAAACTTCCAAGAGTAAAGTGAAGGATGTGTGGAAGTAACCTCAACACCACTTGAGAGATCATGTGTGTGTTTTTGAGATATTAAAATCTTTTGTCTATTTTCCGCCACATTCAAAAGATATTTTTTACATCTACTTAAATGATTGTGTAAAGAACTAGTACCACTTTTGCTAGGACATGCAAGGATAGCCCCACAATAACTACATGAAGCTGTAACATTATCTTTATTTTCACAATCATTTTTTGTAAAATGATCCCACATATCAAAAGCATTTTTCCTAGTTTTTGTAGAACTTACACGTTTGAGGTCTTTAGTTGGTAATGGAGCCACATAATTCCCACTGTTATCACCGATGGATGACATCTACAATAATAATAAATTATTATGTTAGTAGGCAATATAAAATTGTAAATACTATCATGCTAATAAAACAATATCATCAAACCTTTTTGAAATTATACTAGTGTGCAATTGTCATTTTTGCATTTCTTGAATTCATGAAATTATTCCTCGAGCCTAACAACTGTACATGTGGGCTCAAGCCTCTTTAATTCATGCATTTCTTTAATGCATGTTTGCTAGAAATAATTCAGTGTTCTATTGTGCATCTTTATATGTAAATCACTCCTTATTCTTCTTTGTTGAATTCTTGTGCCTTTTCAATTGTATTTGCCACCCTATTATAGCCTTAAATAATGTCTTATTCCTTGTAATTTTCAATTTACTTCTACACCCTAATTTCATTAACATCTGGTCTGTTGTTTAAATTGGGTGGAGAGTCGTGGCCTAGAAATTCCCTTAATCACTATAATCTCTCCAACTTGAGTGTATTTTCCTTTAAAATTTTTCACAGAGAAGAATAAGAGTATCCAGTGCCAGTGAAACCTCTCATTGGCTACCAAATAGTTCCTCACCTTGTGGTTTTTTAAAATGGTTTCCCATTTCTTTTTTTCTGTTGTTGAAGAATCTTTAGAAATTGTATGGGGAAAGTTTTTACCATTTGGTGCTCATAAATAATAAATTTAGATACCAGATTGATAATAAGAATAAATTAACAATCACTTTCCAGATAGCCTTTTTGGGGGAGCTCTTATATTTCTAATTTTTTTCAAAGGTGTGTTGTATTTTTACCTCGACTTTCTTTTAACATTTTGATATATATACCCTTATTATTAGTCTCACATCACATATAAGGTTTGTATGGGTTCATTTAAGTATAAAATCCATGAGCAGTTTATATAGCAAATAGTAAAATTGAGTATTGCTGTTTTATGTTGATACACATTCGCAAGTCTGAAATACAAATATTGATAATTTTAATGTTTGAAATTATTTACTGCAATAAATCTCTAGGAAAATACATTAAAAAAAAACTTTTAAAAAAAGACATATATTATCAACTCCACTCATATGGTTAATATAAGCAGACCATCACCCAAAATCACATGACATATAGACAATAGAAAAGGCAATAACCTAAGAAAACCAAATTTTTATGCTTTTGATAAGAACTTCACAATTGAACACTCACCTATAAGAAATGTGGTGGTTTGTGGTGGGGTTTCAATATCTTTTTGCAAGCCCAAAATCAATAATAAAAATCTACTGCAAGAATAGAGAAGAGAAAAAAATATGGCAGTGAAGATTGTTGTAAGCAAGAATGGAGAAGAGAAAATGAAAAAGAAGAGAAAAGAAGATGAGACGTGTTGATCCTTGGTTGCTTGCTTCTTGGATAGCTCTACAACTGCAACAATTCTACATGCTAGCTGGCTGGGTGGCTGGAGATATACAAAGAAGGAAAAAGAGCAATCAAGAACAGAAGTAAAGGAAAAGATAAAAACCTTTTTTTCTATAAATAAACCTTTGACTTTTTATGTTAATAAAAAAGGATAAGTTTCAATTTTTTGGATAAATTTTTTATTATTTTTTAAATTTAAAAATCGAATCGGTTAACCAATTTTTCAATTTGAGTAAACTGAAAACCGAATCAAATTTTCAGTTTTCTTAATATTTTGACTTAATAATCGAACTGGTTTTATAGGTAATCTATTTTTCGGTTCGAATACCGGTTCGGTTATTAGAAAATTTTGAACACCCCTATGGCCAACTAGGAGAGGTTTATATATGAAAATAAAAAAAAATTGAAAAAAAAAAAAGTTGTTTTTATCTTTTTTAATTTAATTTGGTCCGCTCGGGCTGTGCTAAAAATAGAGCCCGGGCCGGCCCAAACACTAAACCCTTGCTTGTCTTGGTGTTACACAACATGTGAA
Source organism: Mangifera indica (assembly GCF_011075055.1). Taxonomy (NCBI): domain Eukaryota; kingdom Viridiplantae; phylum Streptophyta; class Magnoliopsida; order Sapindales; family Anacardiaceae; genus Mangifera; species Mangifera indica. Next base: position 18,225,646 of record NC_058137.1, on the reverse strand, counting down.
GGAAACTGGTGGACTCCACGAACTTTCTTCCTTTTCTCTAGCTTGTTTTGTCTCCACATTCTTTTCTTCAGGGTGCATCACCTTCCTGGGAGATCCATCGAGTTTGAGCAGACAAAACACTTTCCCTCCGAATCAACGTCATGGAAATGTTAGTGTCTTCCATAACTTGCAAAAGATTAACGGTATTCAGCATATTTGCTGTTGTCATTCAGATAATCGGTCTCTCTCTCTTCGTCTTCGGTTTCTTCCCCGTCAAACAAGCTCTCTCCGGCGTCAGGTACTATCACAACTCTTTAATTATTAACTTTAATTTATTTATTTTTAATTGTCTATTATTCAGTTTGATTTGTTAATTAATAGTGGCCCCGAGTCTTATCATGCACCAGCATGCGATTCCAATCGCACTCAAACTCACACGTCTCTTCCTCCACATCAACTTAGATCACTTTATCAGGTCTAACTCAGTCTTCTTTTTATAATTTATCGTTTGGTAATTTTTTCTTTTTATTTATAAAATTAACTGGAAATGTGTTTATAATGTAGGATTTATCAGGAATTCCCCCATCCTTTGATCGGCTAATCTTAATGGTATGTTCATAATTCAAATGCTACTGTTTTTATTACTAAAATGATATTCTGTTGTATAGTTATCGATTTCATGCTGATTCTTAACAATTTAATGTCATGGGGGGTATTATAACCTATTCCCATTGATCCCAGTACTGGGAACCTCTTGTCTTGGTAACCTTTGTACTTTACACTTTTAAGATTGTAACATTGCAAGTCAACTTGTAACAGTTACAGCATTAAAAGTTCTCAATTAATCTTATAAATGTGAACTAGCATGCTAAAAATACGAAGTTATGGAACCTTTTTCTAAGTGATTTTATCAGAATATTGCTTCATGGCACACATGGTAAATATTCATGTAGGCAACAATGCCAATTGTTGAATCTATATTTGTTGGTTTTATGTAGATGGATGGATTTTTTTTTTTTTTTGGGGTTTATTTTTGAAGTTTTGTCAGTTTAGGTTATTGATGGTCTTCCAGCAGAGTTTGTTCTTGGCAAGGATGGTAAGCCACCAAGAAAGGCTTTCATGGAAGCAATGCCATATACTCAGTCACTGTTAGCAAATGGAATGGCCATTGGATACCATGCAAAGGCTGCTCCTCCAACTGTTACGATGCCTCGTTTGAAGGTGAGTTTCATTTCCAAACTTTTCAAGGAATTATGTTTTTATGATACCTCTCATCCTTTGTAAATATATAATTGAAGGCTATGGTTTCTGGGGCAGTTGGAGGATTCTTGGACGTGGCTTTCAATTTCAATACGCAAGCTTTATTAGATGATAATCTTCTTGGTCAGTTGATGCATTAGTGTTTGAGTTTCTAATTGACTGCTTCAAATTTATATATTTCTTTTGATTTGGTAGGGAGGAGGGGGCTAGAAATATGAATCACTACTCATTACTTTTGTGCTGCAGGGCAGTTTTTCAGTATTGGCTGGAAAATGGTGATGCTTGGTGATGAAACATGGCTTAAGTTGTTTCCAGGGTTATTTACTAGGCAAGATGGAGTTGGCAGCTTTTTTGTATGTTGAACTTTATTGCATCGGATGAAAGTTCTTTTAACTAGTTTGAGTTTGTCGTTTCATTCATTTTTCACCTGAACTTCATGTGCATTTTACCCACATTAGACTGCTGGCATTCTTCTAGATCTCTTCACTGCAGCTGGTATGGTGAAATCTTGGTTATGATGATTGAAATTAGATGTTACATATTCTAATAAATATGTTCAACCTTCTAAAAGCTCTGGGATTTCTAAACTTACTAACTGTGTGGGCTTAGTTGTTTTACTGTGGTTGTCATGTCCTTTACCCTATCAGAGCATTTATGCTTGGTGAATGTTGAAGTAATATTTGTTTTTTACTGTGTGATTAGTTGTCAATGTTTCTTAAAGTTGGATATATTGGATTTTTTTAAATTTCTGTTGGTCAGTTTATTTGCTGTCTCAACCATCCACAAAAGTTTCTTCTTTTCTGCAGGTGAAAGATACTGTACAAGTTGATCAAAATGTTTCTCGACATCTGGGGGATGAACTTAGCAGAGATGACTGGAATCTTTTGGTTTGTCCTTCTTTCTTGTTGACCAAAATATACTGCATTGACTTTTTATCTTAGTTAAGGTTTAGCATGATTTCTTTGTCTGGTTTATGATTTTGATTATTATTGTTCATTTATATTTGGGAGGGGCATTATCCTCTTTAAGAAGGCTCTTTTGTGTACTGCTATAACATATTCTGGAACCTCATTTCCAGATTCTTCATTATCTAGGATTGGATCATGTTGGACATATTGGTGGTCGCAACAGGTATTACCTCATCCAATTGCAACTGAAATAATTATAATTTTCCACTTTCAATTTGCTGTCTTGAGCTGCATCTTGATGTCTGTTCAACTTAGTGTCTTGATGGCCCCAAAACTTTTGGAGATGGATCAAATAGTGAAGATTATTCACACAAGTATTATTCAGATGCAAGAAAGTGATCAGGGAAATATGCTTTTGGTTAGTGCTTTTTTATTTTTTTTAATAGTCTTTTTGAACTGTGGAGACTAAGTGATGTATGGTTTCTGAATACTGGAACTCTTCTGCTCTGGGAATAGTACTCATTTTTAAATCCTAAAGGTGTACTCACTATTTATTATGATTGTTAGGTCTTTTTGTGAATTAAAATTTACTGATGTATCTATTCTGTCATATAGTTGGTAGTGAGTGATCATGGCATGACAGAGAGTGGTAATCATGGGGGGTCTTCATCTGAAGAAACTGATTCCTTAGCTCTATTTATTGGCCTGAGAAATCACGTGTCTGATTATGCGTCAGCTACCCGCAACACAGCTCACCAGGTAATCAAACTATAAAACTTGGCAGCTGTATATTGCCATAAATAACTGAAATGTCAAACTTTCTTTTTCTTTTCCTCGTAATGTACCTAAAATTTTTTTTGATATCTGAAGTATGTAGTGAGCTATGCTTGAGCATATTACATTTGTTTGTCTTTGAAAAAGTATTTATTAGCACAGGATCTATCAGTTAAGTTAACCTATCGGGTTTTCAACTGTATCTTGTTTCACCATAAGGCCCTTCATTTTTCTTGTGCACTTTTAGCAACTTTATGGCGTGAATAGTTTCATTTTTGTGTGCTTCTCCTCTGCACTCTCTGCACTTAGTCTGTGAATTATTTTTCCAAGTGTTTTTGCTATCATTGGAAGTTTCTCCCATTCTTCTGCTGCTCTTCAGAGAAGCTTCACTTTTATATCCCTTATATTAAATGATAGAGTCATGACTTATACACTCAACCATCAAAAACAGAATGCATATAAATAAACCAAGACAATATTATAACTGGGCAAATCCCAAATCGAATCACTTTCTAATTTCTTTATCTTTGGTCTATTTAATGCAGCTAAACAAATTTCGGCATATCACTCAAATAGACTGTGAGTTGGTAATCTCTTACAATAACACCTTTGATTCTTGTGCTCCAGGTCGACATTGCACCAACATTAGCTCTTCTTTTTGGTGTGCCAATTCCTAAAAACAATATTGGTGTCCTGATTTCAGAAACTTTTGATTCATTGAAAGGTTTAACATCCTCTCTCCTCTGGTTTGTTCTGAAAACGCCAGCAAACAGAAAAGCAAAAATTATATATATAAAAGGAAGAGAAAATTAAATTTTTTTTTTTAAGTGTCATCCTTTTAATTTAATTGGTGAATAAATTTCCGGTCACAAATTTGATCGCCAAACACTAATTTTCCTCTTCTCTCTCTCTCTCATAAATGTGAATGTGAGAAACATAGATCGCCAAATGCAGGATATCTGTATTCATTGTTCTAATATGTTAGATGTCATCTTCTGAGGGACAATTATTGACACTATGGGAGGGAGACAAAGGGATTTGATTTTTATCAAATAATTCAATAAAATTTCCCTTTTTTATGAAACTTCATTCTGTGACAGAAGGGTGTTTGTGTGAAGAGGTCTTTAATCAGATAAATTCGATGGATAAATACTGACACTAGTGGAGGTGAGGAATAGAGAGTGAAGAGAGAGATACAAGGGGGAAGGTGGAGGAAAATCTTGAAGACAAAAGGATGGCATTTTTATGTCATGTAACTTCATTGCAGTGAGGAAGGATGGATGTAGTGAAGTGGTCCTTTTGAGGGCTGCCTGAGAAATTATTTTCTTGAGATGGTGATGAGAGAGGAGTGACATGAGAATGTATTCATTTCTGATATATGCAGGAGTTTGTGGTAAACGTTTTACAAGACATCCTCAGGAAATTTAAGTGACAATGCCTAAAAGAAATCATGTTGCACATGTTGTTGCATCAGAATTTTAAATAAAAATGGAGACTTTTTGGATACTTGAGCTTGGGAGCCCCTATTGTCTGTTTATAGCATATGATTTTGGGTGGAATGGCATTGGGAGTGCTGTAGGAATTTGAATTTACTATCCTTGAGATCAATTTTCGTTCCTGTTTTTGAAATTGTGAAAAAAATCATTCTTTTGCAGATCAAGTTTAATCTTTTTATGCTTGCAAACTAAGTAAAGTCCTCTGAATTTTTATAATGTTCTTGTTCTTGATGAATTCAGATGATCATCGGCTGAGGGCACTGGAGTTAAATTCCTGGCAGTTACTCAGATTGCTTCAGGCACAGTCATTAGGTTTATCATGTGGAAATATACCATGCAATGGTCTTAATGATAGTAAAACATCTGGAACCGTTGAGTGCAATGGTAGTAGCAAGAAGATGCTTTGCTGCTTGTATATGAATGCCGCTGTTCTTCACAATTCCTGGAAGTCTGAGCAAGTTTCAGAGTGAGTGATTGATACATGATCCCAATTATTGTAGTAATCACGAAATAGAGTTCTTCCAAACCTTGCTGATAGTCTTTGCTCTTATCTTTGCAATCTCTGTAAATATCTGATAGAGGGGAAGCCTACAGAAGCACTGTTGCGGCATACCACAAGTTTTTGAAAACTGCAAGTGAGTGGTTATCAGGCAGAGCAACTGATGTATGTACTTTCTTTTTATTAGTTCTGAGCTGACTAAGACTCCTATTTGTATGAAGAGGTGAACTATATATGAGTTGCGTCTTCTTTGAGGGTGTCAGCTAGAAATTGGTTTTATTTTGTCTGGTTAATCATATCTTCTTTGTATTTCCTCTGATTAATATTTCTATTATTCTGCAGAAATCTGTTAATGTACTTGCTTCTGGAGTTGCAGCAATGCTGCTATCATGTCTGATATTTTTGAGTCTTATACTTCATATGTGTAGAGAAGTTAAGCAAGAAAAGAAGCAGCACCTTTCTAATTTAGACAGCCATTCACAATTTTGGCATTTGGAAGAGACCTTTGTTTTGGGTGTGATCTTCATCCTTGCCATAAGTATGACATCAAGTTCTATGGTGGAAGAAGAGCATTATATTTGGCATTTTATGACATCAACATTGTATCTGTTATTGCTTCGTAAAACAGCACAGTTTCTCCTAGCAGACAGTAGGTTGTTCAAGGGGCAAAGCATAAATTTGAAAGTTCAAATGTCTTTTGTATTTGTGCTTCTTATCTCTGGAAGAATATTGAGAGGCTGGCATCAAGGTGGTGTGAACTGGACTTATCTTCCTGACATTTCTAAGTGGCTTGAACAAGGTGGGAATGATGTTGTAAAAGCAGTTCAGCTTGTCTCCGGTGTTATGGTGATCTTTGTAAGCTTATATGCTCTTTCTTTTTTTGGATCAAAGAAAATGATAGTTCAAATGGTTGGAATTAACTTCTCTATTGTGGGATTGTTGGTTTTGCAATATGTCATGAAGTATCAGGACAACACATTTGCACCATCTAGTGATGTTTCCACCTTATTGGCACAAATTATCTATGCCATTCTAGGAAGTGCCACTGTTGGTACCGTTATAGTTATACCCTGGCTTATTCCTCTTCACCTGTCTTACATGGGCTCAAGTCATAATATCTACTTATCAACTTTGGTTCCCAAGGATGTAAAAAAGATGTCTCCACTGATGGAAATGAGAGATTCTTTATATGTGATTGGGTGGTCCTACATCGTATGCTGGTGTTTTCTGCAGCTGATGCTCCAACAACCAATAAATTCAATGCCTATCCTGTTGCTTCTTGTCCAAATCATAACCACCATGCTATATTCTTCATATGGTGGACTGCATCTTGAGGAATGGGTAGAGGTAGGCAACTACATCTTTTTATTTCTAAACATATTTTACTTTGGAATATTTGTTATCTGAATCTGTGTTGGGTGAGAATAGGTTAGTGTGTATTATGTTTCAAAATTATCATCTCATTTTATCTACTCTATTGTATTTCAAATACTAATACTCTGCAATTTGTTTCATTTTCTTAGGTTTCTGCCCTGTGCTTTTTGGGAATGGCTGGCCATTTTGCTTTGGGGAACAGCAACACTCTAGCTACCATTGATGTTGCTGGAGCTTTTATTGTATATACTCTTCTTCTGGGCATATATATTTTTCTTTTTCCTCCAATAGTTTGTGTCTTACTGACATTGTTATTTATGTAGCTTAATATAGTTATTGACCTTCTCAGGGAATCTCAAGTCATTCAACACTTCTTTCTGGCATTTTAATGTTCAGTATTACCTATGCTTCCCCCATGTTAGCTCTTCTTAGCATGGTAGTCTACATATCTGTGAAGAGCTATCTTGTTGTACCCCAGAATGTAGGTTCTGAACATCTTCTCAAGACAATGCTTGGTTTTCCTTGTTTGGTTCCACTGGGCATAAACTCGATTCTATTGACTGCTTACACCACTGTCTTGCTGTTAATGAGGAACCATTTGTTTGTTTGGAGTGTCTTTTCTCCAAAGTAAGTCTCACTGAACTCAATTTATTGGTGGCTGCTTTATGAATCATTGAAGTTTAGTTTTATAACATATTTTGGGTTTACTTTTCGTGCCATGGTCTAAGGTGCTGCTATTGCTAAAATAAGCTAACTTTTAACCCTTTTTTTCATAGCTTTGAATTTGCGCATTTTGAAGGGTAAAGAAACTTTTTAAGTAATTGCTTCATAAAAGTTTTTGAATATCCTTGGAAGTAATAATTTAGATGTTTGATGTGTGATTAAATAATTTCTTTAATGCCATCTTAATTTTACGATCGAGTTAAATTGTTGTAAAACTAATAGTTCCATTCTTTTTTAGGTACTTGTATGTCTGTGCTACAACTGTCTGCATCTATGTTGGAGTCGCTGTCGTGGCGGCAACTGGGATGTACACATATTTGGTGCTGACAATGCGGAAAAGGAACCAAGTTTCTATCATTAATGATGCAAGATAGAGCTTGAAGCTCTAAGAAACCCAGTTTTGATAGTGTGCGGTATCGAAAAACCAAAATTTGATTCTTTCAACTATTTTCCTTTTTCTTCTATTTATGATATTATTGTCGCTGGCGATATGCCATAAAATTGAAACATTTAATTGTAATTGAAATATATTATATTCATTAATTACACTTGATTTGCAGTGATCATTTTCAACATTGATTAAAAATTTCATTGCAATGTATAGATTTAATCCGCAAAATTTCCCAGATGGCAGTCTCAGAACTCGTATGGCAAGAATATGTTGCATTCCCCGTAAGAGACCTATTATCAAGTTCATTGAATCAGTTCGGGGAAAAACAACTTATGGTGTGTTTGGTAGAGGTGGTTAACGATTGTCAAAAATAAAATTTATCATGTAGATAGATTATTTTAAAAATATTGGGTATAAATTATTATGATGGGTATAAGCAAGTGTAAGTAATTAGTGTTTCGTTGGAAAAAATAAATGAATATTAATATATTATTTTATTTAAAATTTATTTATTAAATATATTTAAATGACTTTGAGTATAATTATTTAATTATTTTTACGTTATTTATTATAATAATTAAAAGTGAGTGTTTTAATCTAAAAAAATTAATAAATAAAGATATAACTGTAACAAAATTTTCGTAATATTTTAATACTTAAGGATGAATGAAATAATCAGAGTATTATTTATATTATCTGTTATATTACCATTAGTAATAAAAAATTATCAGAATATTTTATTACCTACAAACTAAATAAGATGAGTAGTGCTATATGCACAAATAATGTGTATAGCTTTGAACACAAATAATAATATATTTATTATATGATTATATAGTTTTAAATTAAAAATAAAAACAATACTCAATCACATAAAAACATACTATTATTTGTGTATAAAATTATGTATACAGTTTTATTAAAATAAGATAATACGGATAATAAAAAACAGATTACTAAGATAATTAAAGATAAGCAAACGTCTTTTTAATGTTCATTTAAGATCCTTAGATGTGGATTCATGTTTGAGAGATGATAATTCATAAAATTGAAATATTTTGAATGTTTTATAATGCCTTTAATTTGTGTTAGATTTCATTATAATCCCTCGTTTGTGTGGTTGGAATTAGAGAAGAATGTCTTTGCATATCTGCAAGATTAAATTTAACCACAAATGTAACTTATAGTGTTTTTATGTTTCACCTTTCGTATAATTACTATACCATTAAATTAAGTTATAGTTTGACTAAATCAAGAAAGAAAGAAAAAGTGTCTATATGACTAGAACAACCAAAAATCTGAATATATTTATTCATCATTCAAACAAAATACAAGCCACTACTACACAAAGTCGATGACATATAACATTCAGAAATAATAATAACGAATAATAGTGCAAACACACTCAATGAGAATGATGTATAATGATACAAAGTACCAATGACTAATTGAATTATGGCATGTTAAAGAATAGCCAGTAGTTTAATTTGATGGTGGTGGAGAGAAGAAAGGAATTGACGGGATTGTAGTGGGAATGGTGGGAAGAGGAGTTGGATTTGGCAATGGAGGGAGAATCAGTTTTGGGACAGTTGGATTTGGCAAAGGAGGCAACGTTGGTTTTGGAGGAGTTGGCTGAGTTGGGAGAGTTGGCAATGGAGTTGAAGGCAGAGGTGGAAGTGTAGCTTTAGGTAATGTTGGAATTGATGGCAATGGCGGCAATGTGGCCTTCGGCAGTGGTGGAATTGTCGGCAATAATGGAGGTGGTGCCGCTGGATTGTCCAAAAGATGGCGAGATGCAAGACTCATATCAAAACTTGACAATAGTGCTACAAGCAAAGATAACAAGAAGAAATGCTTAAAAGCAGCCATAATTAAGTAAGCTCGTGAATATGAAGAACAGAAGAGTTTGTTATTTGTGTTTTCTGTGGGAGAAACAACTCTAATAGACGTTTTTATAGAGTAAAAACGTTGAAGGGTTGACGGAGTTTGATGAGATGTAGATGGGGAAATCTGGAGAATGTATATTGATTAGTTAAACTTCTCACCTAGATGAGGCTAATTTCTTGTTGAACTCAATCTTTGAAGCAATTGTGCAGCTTACTAACCTTAGACAGTTACAAATTGACAAGTGCAGATGTTTCTCACCAATCCCTTCTAATCAAAACTAGGAATTTTGGCTGCAAACTACTAAATGCGAATTGACACGGTTTCTTGAGTCCTCAAAAGTCCATCCAAATTAAAACTTTTTCTTCTGTTGTTCAATTTCACATGTCACCTCCACCTACCCAATCATAGACTTCGACAATTTATTTGGACAATGAGTTTATTTTAGGATTGAAAACCCTGCAAAGGGATATAAATTTTTGTTGGACACAACGGCCATCGATTTTAAAACCCCAAAGTACAAATAATTGCTTCATTTCAAATCTAGTGCAATGATTTTGATTCTGATTCAAAAGATGATTCAAAAATAGTGCTATAGGTGTAATTTCTCATTATTAATTGATATACATAATTTAAAATCTTATACAAAATAGACTAAAATAGTAACGATTAAAATATGAATAGATAATACTATGTCTACTATCATGTAAAAATAATACTTAAAAAAAAAAATCAAAGAAAATAAAGAAAATTAGACACATAATTTTTAACGCAGTGTAGCTATTAGTTGACATGTATTACGTAAGGAATAAATGCAATGAATTATTTGTAATGTTTTCTTTCTTGTCTCTTGATGATTATGATCCCCATCTCTCAAATATTCGTTTATATCTATAAGAGTATTGACGAAAAATTACATTCAAATTAAAATAATTGGAGATTCCTAATCCAAATAAGATTCCAATAGTGGATTCCTATTTCATTTGATCTAAATGGGAATATATACAAAGATTGAAATATCCTAGTTAAAAAGATAGATATATCTTTTTGTTGTTGTTATGAATACAAAATAAAAGAATATCTGTTGAAGGTTTTGGACAAATCCCTTGTTAGTTGGATGCGTTCTCATTGCTCGAGTAAAAAGTTTACTCGTTTTAGCTACAAACAATTGAATAAGAGAGTTAAAGTGTTACCTAGCTGCTAGTTAGTGTTTGGTTGCTAGTCTTGATGACCTAGACTCTTGAAAAGATGAGTCTTGGATAAAAAATTCATGGGCTAAAAAGTATTGTACGTATAACTATAACTTCTAGTTAGGGTTAAATTCAGGTTTAGCTAGTTTAGTTCGATTGATAACTTGACTTGATCAAGCCTAAAATGAACTACCATTGCTTCAGCTCGAGCTCTCAACCCAATTCTACATCTCTTATACAAGTGAGATGTATTCTGATAATTCATCTCACCCATTATAAATAAGCATACCTCATCACACTTCAATTTCCTTACATGTTTTAATTTATGAGAAAACATAAATTTTAAAATTAATTATTAATAAGTTTAAAAATAATAATTAAATCTAAAAAATATTATAGTACAAAGTTGAGATTTAACATGACTAGATCTGGCCACAGGCCAGTTTGGCCTATGAACCGAACCGAAATCGGCCCAGATAAAATCGAAACCGGAACTGGCAAACCCGGAATAGGACTGAAACCAGATTTTAGCGGATCGGTTTCAGTTTACCTAATTTTGAACCGTGAAACCGTCGATTCACACTCGATTTATGAACCGATATGTAAACCGGTGGTTTATTGTGCTGAATCGAAAAAATTTGAATTTTTTTTAAATTTATTAAAAAGCCAACGGTTCCCTGTGCGGGGAACAGTTGGCTTTGAAAAGAAAATTTCAGGGGACCAACGGTCCCCTACAATTTTCAGAGCACGGTCCCTTGCAATTTTTAAAATCACATTTCACCCCCCTATTTTTTAATTTTTTTCAAAATGTTTTTTTCCTATATATATACCCTATTTTATTTCAATCTCTCAAATTTTAATCTCTCCACTCTCTCACTCAATCCTTTAAACTCTCATTCTCATTCTTATTCTTTCAACTCTTAATACTCTCTCAATCTTTCAATTCAATCAAATTCTCTTAAATTTAATTAAATTCTTTCTTAATTTTTTATTAATTCCAATTTCTATTTTTATTATACAATTCATAATTAATTATAGAATTTATTTCTATGATTAATTTTATTTTTTTATTATCTTTCATAATTAATCATATAATTAATTTATATAATTAATTTTATTTATTATCAAAAAATGACAAGTAGTGGAAATTCTTCTGGTAATAGGAGATGTAGTCAATATTCACATATATCAAATGTGAATGAAAATCAATTTATAAATGATTTTTTAACACAAGAAAGTGAAAGCTAATATATAGAGGTGGAGCAACAACAATAACTTCAACAACAGATGGAGATGGAATAACACTATAAAAAAATTCCTACATCCGATATTTTCAAGATTCATTTCAAGAAAATACAAACGGAAGATGGTAATTTCGATGTTGTTTGCAATTATTATAGGCAAATTTATAAATTCAAACAAGAAGGTGGATACGAAACGTTCAAAAGGCACTTGGAGTCAAAGCATCTGGAAAAAATGGGGCAAAGTCGAGGTCAAACACAAATAACTGGGTATGGTTTTACACACAAATATTTATTTATGTATAGTGATAATAAAAGTAAAGAAAAATTTACAAAAATGGTAGCAATAGATCATTTAACATTTAGTTTTGGTGAAAATTTAGGTTTTAATAATTATTATAAAACTGCATTAAATTCTGCACATAAAACTATTCAAAGAAACACATTAAAAAGAACATTATTTAGTTTATATAAAAAACAAAAAAAGAATTAATTCAATTTTTTACAAATTTTGATGGGCGTGTATCTATATGTAGAGATATTTGGAGTGACCATTGATAAGTTCACTTTTATATGGGTATAACTTGTCATTGGATAGATGACAATTTTTTATTACAAAAAAGAATTTTAGCATTTAGGGTGTTTGATGAACGACATACGACCGATAATATTTATAGAATAGTTAAAGGAATATTAGAAGAATATAAATTACTTTATAAAATTTTTTCAATTTCATTTGATGATGCACGTTCAAATACTGTCTCAATAAATGATTTAATTAATATTTGCAAACCTAATTTAGGTGATAGATTTTTTCATATTAGATGTGCATGTCATGTATTAAATTTATGTGTATAGGATGATTTACATTGTCTTAATAATTATATTAGTCCAATAAAAATAGCAATTTCATTTTTATTGACACATCTCTAAACTATGAAAGAATATGACAAATTTTGTAAACAACATAATAGAAGACCAAAAAGATTTTCTAAAGACGTGCTGACTCGTTGGAATTCAACATATGAATTGCTCAACGAGTCTTTTGATTATAGAGATTTATTATGCTCATTTATTTCACAACATGTGCCGCAAGTTATATTATATCCCCAACATTGGGATATTTGTAAAACAATTTTAAATGTATTAAGAAATTTTAAAAATGCAACATATACTTTAAATGGGGTTTATTATCCCACTTCTCATTTGTTTTTAAATGAAGCTGTTAATATTATTGGGGTTTTACAAGAAACCGAACAAGATATTATTCTACAAGAAGCTATTTTTTTAATAAAAACAAAATGGTTAAGTTACTATAAAACAATTCCAGAACTTTTTCTTGTTGCATGTTTTTTTAATCCTAGATTTGAATTAGATGGTGTCACAGATTATTTGACATTATATTATGAATGTTTACAATTAGATGAAGTTAATATTCCATTAACTATAATTAACATTATGAATTTAATTAAAGAAATTTATGCTGAATATTCATTAATTTATGATAACCAAGGTGGTTTTTCTTCCTCTCTACCACCTATTGCTCCATCATCAACCCAAAATATGAGTTATGGTGATCGTATTATGATGCAAAGGGGCAAAAGACCAAAAGGAACATTACGCTCCACCTTGGAGCTTGATATTTATTTAACTACTATTTTTGAGTTTGGTGACAACAATATAGGTAAAGACTTTCCAGTTCTAGAATGGTAGAGTTGACATGTATCAACTTTTCCAATATTAGTAACTATTACTAAACAAGTTCTGGTAGCACCAGTATCAACTGTTGCAGTAGAACAAGCTTTTAGTTAGAGGAGTAATATATTGGATGAGAGGCGATCAAGTTTGGCTCCTGAATCTATTGAAGCCCAAGTATGCATGGACGATTGGACAAGAGCCGAATTACGCTAACAAGAAATAAAAGTGGACTTCAATGAAGAATTGCTTGATTTAACTACGGATAGTTCGATGACGGGAAATAATACTTAAGATAGTAGAGGTGAATGATAAGGTAAGGGGGTACTGCCAACTATTAGATATGCAAAGGTAAGATAACTGCGTAGGCTTTGATTCTTCTAAACCTCAAAAGATACGTAGGAAGCTTAATTGAAAAATTAAGTCCAAGTCTTTCTTTTAATTTTCAATTATTGTAATTAATAATTTAAAAATTAAATCAAGATCATGTATTAGAATTGACGGTTCAATGTCAGTTTCGAATCGAAACCATCGGTTCCAAACCGGGGTCATGAACCAGAACCGTCGATTCTGAATCGGTTACAAACTGTCTTATTACGGTTTTAGTACAAGATCCTTATTCTTTCAAATCGTGAACTGGTGGTTTCAAACCGAAATCATCGGTTCATGAATCGTGGCCAGGTCTAAGCATGACTCATCATATCGAGCTTTAGCTTGAGCTTGACTCTATTAAAATTTATCGAGTTTGAGCTTAGGCTCGAGCTCAACTTCCTTGAGTTGAATCAAATTTGAGACAAGTTCAGCAAGCCTAAGCTAGAGCTCAACTTGACTCGAATCCACCCTTACCCTTGGTTCAAGGACTTAAAGAACGTCAAGAATTATCTACCTTACATGGGATGTTGCCACATTGAGATTTATCATATATATATATTTTAATTAAAACATGCTTGTTGGCATCATAATGACTCTATATGTTTTGAGCCATGTATCCATAATTCATTCCATTTTCCTATGGAATATGATTTTTGTGCATAATTTCCATCTTGGGATGGCTGACAAGTGTTTGACGGGAAGTTTGAATGACTAGGATGTGCCCTCTTTTGCTAATTTGTTTTGATTATAAAAAAAGAAGGGAGAATGACCTAAACTACTCACATTGCAAAATGTTTTCTTTCATTCTCATTCCATTAGATCTTCATACATCTTATAAAGGTCTTCTTGTAGATAAGAGCAATATCATCACCAACCTGTGAGATGGTGAGTTACTTTAATATGAGAGTCTTCATTCATGTAAACACTTGACTACATATGTATGATTAAACACTTAAATATAATACTTGTAGAATTAAACATTTAAATTACTGTAAACAATCTCATATTATCAAAATAGTGGAAAACATTCAAAATATTTCTCCAAATAAACATCATCCAACATGTGTAGTACAAAATAATAACTCCCAAACATAATTTAACCAAAACATGTCATACAACAAATATTACATTACTAGACAAAACATTGTAACATAATATCTACTCATGTCCCCTTCATGCTTGGCCTTAGTTGACATGCCTTTCTGCAGTTGTCAACATCAACTATTACCTACATAATGTAAAAGGGAAATGAGTGAGTGATAATCACTCTTTAAGTAAGAGTATCTAAACCTTACATTTTTTCTCTTGGTTTCTCTGCACATCTAATCTTGGATTCCTAATCTTATTAATATCTTCATATGGGGTATTGTAACATCCCTGGTCCAATAACCTGACCCACTGTCAAGATATTATCCACTTTGGACATACAATTCATCATGCTTTTGCTTCTGAGCTTTGCAACCCAAAACGCGTTTTAATAATTTAAGGAACTCACAGACTATTTAACCAGTCAAATTCTCCCACCACTAATTAATGTGAGATACATAGACAGAATACTGACAGACCCAACATCTCTCCCGTGCTTTGTCGATGTGGGATTTGCCTAAGGGTATCACAGGTACATCAAAGGATCCAAACTTGGATGACATGAGATACAATGTGTGTACAAATGTCTTTTAAAAATCTTTGCTGAAATAATTTTTCAAAAACATGCTTTTTATAAAACATCTTATCTTTGTGTTGATTGGATTAGGTTGAGACAAATTTGACAACATGGCCATATGAGTCTCATAGGCTATTGTGGTTCACAATATGTATGAACTTGTCCTAACACCTTTTTGTGGGTGCACATCTATTTGTATATGCATATGATGAATAACATCTTCTCTTTATGACAAAAACTAGAGGCGTCAAAGGGGTTAGGCTAACCTAAGGCACGATCTATATCTCCTTTTTTTAGCATGACTTGTTACTGTAGTGGATTATGCCACAAGCCATCTCGACCCGACCAATTACTGTAGCAAAAAAAAAAAAAAGAAAAATTTTAAAAAATGTTGCAGAACAATTGTTGCAATTGCAAAAGTCATTCTACTTCCGCCGAACAAGCTCAATGGCTATTGACCAGCCTAGTAGCCTTAGCTAGAATTGATAAACTCATGCACTTGGCCTTCAAATAGTGTCATTCGTTTTTTTTTGGTTATACCTGTTACTTCCACCAATTCTTTAATGTCTATAAACAACATAGTTTCTATTTTGTTTTTTTAATTTTATCAATTATTATTTTTCATTAAAAGATAATGAAAAAACTTAATATGTTCTATAGAGAAAAAGTGTGTAAACAATTAAGACGACTTTACTTTGTAGACTTGATTGACCATGAATGAGTGTAATGTAAACACTATAAGAGAGACCTTTACAGTATTTACATTGCACCAATTCCTAGTGCCATTGTCTAAGATGCTGCTATTCCTAAAATAAGCAAACTGTTAACCTTTTTTTTTCCATAGCTTTGAATTTGTGCATTTTGAAGGGTAAAACAACTTAATTAATTGCTCTATATAAGTTTTTGATGGGTACAAAATATCCTTCAAGGATAATTTAGGTTTTTGATATGTGTTTAAAATAATTTCTTAATATCATCTTAAATTTATGTAGAAGTTTAGTTATTGTAAAACTAATGGTTCCATTCTTTTTTAGGTACTTATATGTAGGATTAGATTCGAAGTGAATTTGTTTGAGCTTTATAGGAACTTTATTTGAACGAATCTGAATCTGAACCTAACATATATGAATTTGAGCTAAAATATATTTGAAAACTGATTACAAGCCTGAACCTGATCTTGCCATATACGAATCCAAGTCTAAACCTAAGCTAAAATATATTAAAAATTTTTTTTAAACGATGTTGCACAAGCCACTAGAGAACCAAATTTAAACAAACGACTTCAGTGTGCTTGAGCCAAGTTCGGCTTGTCTACATGAACCCAAGCCCAACATGAACTCCCGATCCATGAAGCAAGTCGAATACGAACAAAATATTCTCTTGGCTTGGCAAGCCTGAGCCGAAACTCACCCCTCTGGGAAAAAAAAAAACTAGCTGAACTGTTTGAGCTCGGTTCGTCTTAAATCCAACTCTACTTATATGTCTATTCCACAACTGTCTGCATCTATGTTGGAGTCGTTGTTGCGGCTGCAAATGTTAAAGCAACTTAAAGTAATGCCCCATATAAGTTTCTGACGGTAGAGAACATCCCTGAAGGATAATTTAGGTGTTTTGACATGTGATTAAAATAATTTCTTAATGTCATCCTAATTTACGTAGGAGTATAATTGTTGTAAAATTAACGGTTCCATTCTTTTTTAGGTACTTATATGTAGGGTTGGATTTGAAGTGAGTTTGTTTGAGCTTTATATGAGCTTTGTTTGAACGAATCCGAATCTGAATTTGACAAATACAATTTGAGCCTGAATCCAAGCTAAAATATATTTGAAAACTGATCACGAGCTTGAACCCGATCTTGCCATATACAAATCTGAGTCTAAACACGAGCTAAAATATATTAAAAAAATTTTTTAAACGATGTTGCACAAGCCACTAGGGAACCAAATTTAAGCGAATGACTTTAGTGTGCTCGAGCCAAGTTTGGCTTCTCTACACGAACCCGAGACCAACATGAACTCCCGATCATCAAGCAAGTCGAATACGAACAAGTTATTCTCTAGGCTTGGCAAGCCTCAATTGAACCACCCCCCTCTTCCCCCCTCCCCCAAAAAAAAGAAAAAAACACTAGCTGAAGCCTGTTTGAGCTTAGTTTGCCTCAAATCCAACCTACTTATATGTCTGTTTTACAACTGTCTGCATCTATGTTGGAATCGCTGTTGTGGCTGCAAGTGGGATGTACAAATATTTGGGGCTGACAATAACGAAAAGGAAGTGATTTTCGAACATTAATGATACAAGATAGAGCTTGAAGCTCTAAGAAGCCCAGTTATGATAGTGTAACCAAAATTTGATTCTTTCAGACAAACGCCAACTCATATTAACCGTTTTCCTTTTCGTCTATTTATGAGAATATTGTCACTGGCGATATGGCACAACATTGAAACATTTAATTGTAACGGAAACATATCTTATTCATTAATTACACTTGATTTGCATTGATCATTTTCAACATTGATTAAAAATTTCATTGCAATGTATAGATTTTCACCCTGCGTTTTGTGTGCTGCCACACTAAAATGAGCAACTTTTCCAAGATGGCAGTCTCAGAACTCATAGGGCAGGAGTATTTTGCATAAGGGGCCTAAGAGACCTATCATCAAGTTCATTGAATCAGTTCGGGAAAAAACCTTGTGTTCATGTTGGATCCATAGATATGGATTCATGTTTGAGAGAGATGATAATTCATAAGATTGAAATATTCCATGTGTTTGATAATTTACTTTCTTTGTATCGGCTTTCATTAAAATCCCTCTTCGTACAGGTGGGATTGGAGAAAGAACGTTCTTGTCATATTTATATGGTTAGATTTTAACTACTTTAGCTGATAGTGCTACTGTATTTCACCCTTCGCATTATTACTATAAGATTAAGTTATAGTTTGACTAAATCAAGAAATAAAAAAAAGGGCCTATATATATGACAAAAACAACCAAAAGTCTGATCATATTTATTCATCATTTAAACAAAATAAAAGCTATTACTAAACAAAAACGATGACATTATATTCAGAAACATAGTGATAATAATAATGAAAGAGTTGGTTGTTTCTGAATATAATGTCATCGTTTGGGAGCGTTGGAATTGTTGGCAATACTGGAGGTGGTGCCACTGGAGTGTCCAAAAGATGGCGAGCTGCAAGACTCATATCAAAACTTGACAATGATAATGCTACTAGCAAAGATAACAAGAAGGAAAGCCTGGAAGCAGCCATAATTAAGCAAGCTCGTGAATAGGAAGAACGGAGGATTTTGTTAATTGTGTTTACTGCGGAAGAAAACAGCTCTAATAGACGTTTTTATAGAGTAAAAACGTTGAAGGGTTCGTGGAGGATGCGATGTAGGTGGGTAAGTCTTGATAGAAGTACTCTGATTAGTTAAACTTCTTACCTAGATGAGGCTAATTTCTTGTTAAACTCATTTTTTGAAGCAATTTTGCAGCGTACTTACCTTTGAGAATTACAAATTGACTAGTGCTGATGTTCCTCACCCATCCCATCTAATCGAAACTAGGAATTTTGGCTGCAAATACTAAATGCAAATTGACATGGTTTTTAGAGTCAAATGTCCATCCAAATTAAAAATTGCTCTTCTATTGTGCAATTTCACATGTCACCTCCATCCACCCACTCATAGACTTTGACAAGTTGTTTGGGAAATGAGTTTATTTTAGGTTTAAAAACCATGCAAAGAGATAGAAGATTTTGTAGGAATCAATGGCCTTCAGTTTTAGAACCTCAAACTACAAAGAATTGCCTTCAGTTTCAAATCCAGTGCATTGATTTTGTTTCTGATTTTTAAGACGATTAAAAAACAGTTCTATTGATGGGATTTCCCATTTCCAACTATTATACGCAATTTAAAGTCTTGTACATGATAGACTGAAATAGTAGCAATTAAAATTAGGGATGAATATGAACTAAGCCAAGATTGAACATTTTTTGGCTTGAGTTCAGATTGAATGAAAAATAATTCAACTCAAGTTCAACGAGCCAAAATTAAGAATAGCTAGAGTTTGACTAGAATGAAAAATGGTTCGACTCGAGTTTATTTCTTGAGTTCATGGTTTAGTATTAAAGCAATATTGTTTTATTTAATAATAGGTAAATCAACGTCATTTTGATAATTACTTTACATAATCTAAAATAAGTTGTGAGCCAAGTTTCGACTGAATCAAACCACCCCTAACTCATGAGTCTGACTCCCTCTAACTTGAGTTCGATTTGGTTTTAGAAATAGTCAACTCTCTTGTTATAATATTGGGAAGTGAGAGTGTTTAATCCAAAAAAATTAATAAATAAAAATATAATTATAACAAAATTTTGGCAATCTTTTAATATTTAGGGTGAATGAGATAATTAAATTATCATTTATATTATTTGCTATATTACTATTAGTAATAAAAAATTATCGGAATCTTTTATTGCTTATAACGAAACAAGATGAGTAGTGCTATGTGTATAATTTTGAGCACAAATAATAATATGTCATCATATAATTAGATAGTTTTAAATTAAAAATAAAACAATACCCAATCACATAAGGACATACCATTATTTGTGGATAAAAGTATGTATATAATTTTATTAAAACAAGATAATATAAAGAATAAAAGATAGATTATTAAGATAACTATGGGTAACTAAATGTCCCTTTAGTATTCGTGTAGGATCCTTAGATGTGGATTCATGTTTGAGAGATGATAATTCATAAAATTGAAATATTTCGAGTGTTGCATAACGCCTTTTATTTGTGTTAGATTTTATTATAATCCCTCGTTTGTATGGTAGGGATTGGAGAAGAACGTCATTGCATATCTGTACGATTAAATTTAGCTTATAGTGTTTTTATGTTTCATCTTTCGTATTATTACTACACCATTAAATTAAGTTATAGTTTGAAGAAATCAAGAAAGAAAAAAAGGTGTCTATATGACTAAAACAACCAAAAAGTTGAATATATTTATTCATCATTCAAACAAAATACAAGCCAGTACTACTAATCGATGACATATAAAATTCAGATACATAGTAATAATAGTAACGAATAATACTGCAAACATACTCAATGAGAAAGATGTATAATGATACAAAGCACTAATGAATAACTGAGCTATGGCATGTTAAAGAATAGCCAGTGGTTTAATTTGATGGTGGTGGAGAGAGGAAAGGAATTGAAGGGATTGTAGTGGGAATGGTTGGAAGAGGAGTTGGATTTGGCAATGGAGGGAGAGTTAGTTTTGGGACGGTTGGATTTGGCAAAGGAGGCAACGTTGGTTTTGGAGGAGTTGGCTGAGTTGGGAGAGTTGGCAATGGAGTTGAAGGCAGAGGTGGAAGTGTAGCTTTAGGTACTGTTGGAATTGATGGCAATGGCGGCAATGTGGCCTTCGGCAGTGGTGGAATTGTCGGCAATAATGGAGGTGGTGCCGCTGGATTGTCCAAAAGATGGCGAGATGCAAGACTCATATCAAAACTTGACAATAGTGCTACAAGCAAAGATAACAAGAAGAAATGCTTAAAAGCAGCCATAATTAAGTAAGCTCGTGAATATGAAGAACGGAAGAGTTTGTTATTTGTGTTTTCTGTGAGAGAAACAACTCTAATAGACGTTTTTATAGAGTAAAAACGTTGAAGGGTTGAAGGAGTTTGATGAGATGTAGGTGGGGAAATCTGGAGAAAGTATATTGATTAGTTAAACTTCTCACCTAGATGAGGCTAATTTCTTGTTGAACTCAATCTTTGAAGCAATTGTGCAGCTTACTAACCTTAGACAGTTACAAATTGACTAGTGCAGATGTTTCTCACCAATCCCTTCTAATCAAAACTAGGAATTTTGGCTGCAAACTACTAAATGCGAATTGACACGGTTTCTTGAGCCCTCAAAAGTCCATCCAAATTAAAACTTTTTCTTCTGTTGTTCAATTTCACATGTCACCTCCACCTACCCAATCATAGACTTCGACAATTTATTTGGACAATGAGTTTATTTAAGGATTGAAAACCATGCAAAGGGATATAAATTTTTGTTGGACACAATGGTCTTCGATTTTAAAACCCCAAAGTACAAATAATTGCTTCATTTCGAATCCAATACAATGATTTTGTTTCTGATTTATAAGATGATTCAGAAATAGTTCAGTTGATGCAATTTGTCATTATTAATTGACATGCACAATTTAAAGTATTGCAAAAAATAAACTAAAATAATAACGATTAAAATATGAATGAACTATATTTTGTCTACTATTATATCAAAATAATACTGAAGAATAAATCAAAGAAAATAAAGAAAATTAGACACATAATTTTTAACACAATGTAGCTATTAATAGACATGTATTATGTAAGGAATAAATACAATGAATTATCTTCAATGTTTTCTCTTGCCTCTTGATGATCATGATCCCTATCTCTGAAATAATCTTTCATATTTATAAGACTACCGAGAAAAAATTAGATTCAAATTAGAATAATTGCAGATTCTTAATCCAAATAAAAATTCCAATAGTGGATTCCTATTTCATTTGATCTAAACGGAAATATATACAAGGATCGAAATATCCTAGTTAAAAAGATAGAGACATCTTCTTGTTATTGTTATGAATACGAAATAAAAGAATTTCTGTTACAGGTTCTGGACAAATTTGTTGTTTGTTGGATGGCTTCTCGTTGCCTGAGTAGAAAGTTTACTCGTTTTAGCTGCAAACTATTGAATAAGAGACAGTTAAAGTGTTACCCAATGGCTAGTTAGTGTCTGGCTGCTAGTCTCGATGACCTAGACTTTTGAAAAGATGCGTCTTGAATAAAAAATTCATAGGCTAGAAAGTACAGTACGCATAACTATTATTTCCAGTTAGGGTTAAATTTGAATTGAGCTAGTTTAGTTCGATTGTCAGCTCGACTTGATCAAGCTTAAAATGAGCTACCATTGCTTAAGCTTGAGCTCTCAACCCAATTCTACATCTCTTATATAAATGAGATGTATTCTAGCAATTCATGTCACCCATTATAAATAAGCTTACCCTTCATTCCTCATCACAATTCAATTTCCTTTCATATTTTCATTTATGAGAAAACATAAATTTTAAAATTAATAATCAATAAGTTTAAGACCAATAACTAAATCTAAAAAATATCTTCGTACAAAGCTGAGCTTTAGCTTGACTCATCATATTGAGCTTTAGCTTGACCTCAACTATAACATCCCTCTCTAGAAGCACTACCCACCAAAGGAGAAATGTTATGAATTAATATCCGGAGCGTTTATTTCTATTTTTTTTCTTTTAAACTACTTTAACATGAATGCATCACTAAAAGTGTTTAGAAATTATTTTTAAAACTGAATATCTAGAAGCGAACCAAAAGATGTATATACTCATGTGAAAACTCATCTGAAAATATCTGAAAACGTGGAGTAAACATATACTAGTGTACCATCATCTCAAAAAGTCAAAAATCAATAAGAACATGCGACTATATGCATGTAATATAAACCAGAGATAACCTGCTCCAGCCGGATCTACATACGCTGACCTGACCCTGCCTCGCAGCTACCCCGATCACCTGTATCTACAATCAGGAAAGAAAAGGAAGTGAGTGATAAGAACACTCAGTAAGGGGAAGGAATCAAGTAAACTATTTTTTTTCCTGTTCTAACTCACTTTCGAGACTCCACCTCACATCTTAACCTCTATAAGAGATTGAGGGGGGTAATCTAGCTCATTCTTTACTATTTGGGTCATACTTTGTCCCATCTGGTATCTATTTGATACTTTCTGGAAGCTAACTATAGGGATTTGGTACTTTTCTAAGCTCGAGCTCTTTTCCTTTCTCTCACTAGACCAATTGGGATCCGAATTGTGCTCTACTACGAGTATACTCTACTGCGAGCAAACCCTACTGTGGGTCTATGCCCTACTACGGACGTGTCCTACTACAGACGTGTCCGACTACGGACGTGCCCTACTACGAGCAGTGTAGTGTAAAGTGCCCCCTCACAGTTTATAGCATGCATGTGGGTCTTATATTTTACTAATTTTGCTTCCATCTAAATTTATTCATAACTCACCAGACATTACTCTTGGGACGACCCCTAAATCTTGAGCTCCGAATTCCTTTTCTTGCTTTTCTTTCTTTTTCTTTTCTTCTTTTCTTTCCTTTCCTTTCCTTTCTTTCCTTTCCTTTCCTTTCTTTTCTTTCTTTCTTGCCCAGAACTACGAAATACTGTTTACAGAACAGTCATTTAGCAGGGTAGCCTTCTTTTTCATACAATTTAACAACCCAAACGGTTTCTAATTCATACAAGCTATATATCGTTGAACAGAGGATTCAAAAATCTTTCCAACAAGCTATAATAGCACTCATAATTCAATAGATAAGGCAGTCAAAACTTGAGCTAAAGTCAGTGGCAAAAACTGCCTCCCCTGTTTATTTGGTAAAGCAGTCCTTGTGGTTCATGCAATATTTAACAATCCAAATAATCTCGAATTCATACAAGCTATATATAATTAGAAAGAGGATTCAAAGAGCTTTCCAGCAAGATATAATAGCACTCATAATTCATTAGATAAGACAGCCAAAACATAGGACGAACTCAGTGGCAAAAACTGTAAATATCAGACAACTTTCTGCCATGAACAAAAATAACACACATAGACATCCCAAATGGCAAGACAACATTCCTCAACTTTAAAATCATCATTTATAACATAGATCCAAGGAACCAAAAACCTAAATTATGCAACATATCAAGGATGATTCCCCTTACCTTGTTTCAAGCCCAATATTTGCAAGTTGGGTTCCTTCTCTTTGTTTTGTTTCCTTTAACACCAAAATCACATTAATTCTAATGCCTTACACATTTATATAAATAAAGGTTATTTAAATAACCTAACTCAATGTATGTAAAATATGAAATTCTTACATTTTCTTGGTAATTAAGTGATTTAAGCTTATCTTCCTTCTTTTCTTCTTCCTAGCAACCTTAATCAACCAAAAGTATAATTATCCATAAAAACTTCAAATTTCACATCTCTTAAAAATTAAATTTCTTACCTTAGAGTTGACCAGAATGGATAGATTTACACTTTTTATAACTGGAGGCTCTTGGAATTAGGTGGTTTAGCTAGGTTTTTTATGAATTTTGCTTAAGGTAAAAGTTTTAGATAAAATGGAGGGGGCTCTCGGCTAAATGAAGAAGAAGATGAATAATGGATGGTTTTATAAACCTTTTGGACCAAATTGCCCTTAACCTTTTCTATAAATGATTATTTTATTCTTAGCTAATTACCAAAGACCCTTAGCACCACCATATAATTTCAAGTGTGCCATTCAATTTTCATTCCCACTTTGTCCCTTAAATCTTTCTAAAATGACCATTTTACCCCCTTTGAAAAATATTGCTCATTTAGTAGTTTTCTATAATTCTTTTATAATTTCTTTAAACAACAAGTTATAAAATCAACTCTAGGGGTAATTTTGGAAGTGGAGTTTACTGACATACCTGAATCCAGGTGTTACATTTCTTCCCCCTTTAAAAGGATTTCGTCCTTGAAATTCACAAAAACAACTCGAGAAACTTCTCCTTCATGGTTTGCTCCATTTCCTAGGTGGCCTTCTCTACCTTATGGTTTCTCCATAAGACCTTTACTATAGGAATCTGTTGGTTTCTTAGTTGCTTAATTCTTCTGTCAAGTATCTGAATCAGTCTTTCTTCATAACTAAGGTTTTCTAATAACTTAATATCATCTGTATTCACAACCTGGGAATGATCACCAAGACATTTCCTCAACGATGAGACATGAAATACATCATGAATTCGGTCCATACTCACTGGTAAGGCCAATCTATAAGCCACTTTTCCAACTATCTCAATTATCTCATATGGACCGATAAATCTGGGAGCTAGCCTTCCTTTCTTTCCAAATCTCATCAAATACAAATTCACCTACATTGAATTCCAAGTCTCGACGTCGATGATCTATATAGCTTTTCTATCGATCTTGGGCCTGTTTTATTCTTTACCTAATCAGTTGGACATCATCAATCATTTTCTGGGTCAATTCGGGCCCAAGGGATCTAGATAACACATCTCTCTCTCTTATCTCATCCCAGTGAAGAAGAGAACGACACGTCCTACCATATAATGCCTCATAAGGTGCCATCTGAATAGTCGTCTGGTAGCTATTATTATAAGCAAACTCTACTAAGGGTAATATTTCTACCCAAGAAGCTTTATGATCCAGGCAATAAGCTCTTAACATGTCCTCTAAAATCTGATTAACCCTCTCTGTCTAACCATCCGTCTGAGGATGATAGGCAATACTAAATGCCAAATTAGTACCCAAGTATCTTTGGAGACTCTTCTAGAAAGTTGATACAAATCTTGTATCACGATCAGATACTATAGTCCTAGGTACACCATGTAATCTAATAATCTCCCCAACTGATCTGTGGTAGTAGAATCTTTGATGGGCAGGAAATAAGCTGACTTGGTTAATCTATCATCAATCACCTAGATAACATTACATCCATTCTGAGCTCTAGGGAGTCCACTAATGAAGTCCATGGAGATATGCTCCTATTTCCATTCTGGAATAGGCAGAGGCTGAAGTAACCCTGCAGGTCTCTGGTATTCGGCCTTAATTTGTTGACAGGTGAGATATCTAGTAACAAACTCACCTATATCTTTTTTCATGCCTGACCATCAAAAATGTCTTTTTAAATCCTGATACATCTTTACACCCCTAGGGTGGGCAGTGTAAAAAGAACTATGAGCCTCTATGAGAATTATCTGTCTTAATTCAGTTATCTGGAGAACATATACTCGATCTCTGAATTTGAGAATTCCATTCAATAAGAGCAATATCATCAACAACTTGTGATAGGGTGGGTTACTCTAATATGAGAGTCTTTATTCATGTAAACACTTGACTACTTATGTATGATTAAACACTTAAATATCATACTTGTAGAATTAAACATTTAAATTACTGCAAACAATCTCATATTAGGGAAATTATAATAAATGCCTAAAATTAAAGGGTGTTCAGTGAAATTGTCCAAAACTCTATAAATTAAGCAAAAATGCCCTTAATTTGGAAAATGACTAAACTGTCTTTATATATAAACCCCACATTTCCCACAGATTTACCATTCAAATTCAGAGAAAAATTTGGATCTCCCACAGGTCTCCTATAGACGCAACGGGTTTTGGTCTTTTTCATCAACTTTTCATGTTTTTTGACAACTGAAAATGACAAATAAGGATAGTACATCATCCCACTTCTTGTTTGAATCAATTTATTGTTAGGACTATTGAGATTTGAGGGAGATTTTGAGGTTTGAATGTTTAGGGCTCAAATTTTGACAATGCATAAAATGTTTTGATTCTTGGTTGTTTTGCTTAAATTTCTTGAGGGGTTTTGTGTTATTAGATGTGTAGATTTGATTTGTGTTGAAATTAGAGGCTGAAATGATGATTTTTGATCGAAAAATGGGTTAGATCTGTCAACGCTACGTTAATCTCCCATGGGGGCCCGTGGGGTAAGGGAAAAATTTAACATTTTCAAAATTTTATGGGGAGAGGAAAGAGGGGGAGTCCACGGGGGTCCGTGGAAAATTTTACATTGAATCGTGAAAACTGTGGGTTTGGTGAAAATTGATTTTTTTTAAACTATAAGACCTGTAGGAAACAGATTTTGAATGACTATAACTTTTGATTTGAGAGGAGTTACGAGGCCTATAATATATCAACGCGAAGCTCGTTTCGAGCTTTATAAAAAAATGAGCTTTGCTAGTTGTGCCCAATTTGGAGATCTAAATAAAACTGTTTCAATGTGTATTATGCAGTTTGTTTTACCAAATTTAGGATTTTTGGTTTTTATGATTTTGAGCTTGTTTGTGACTGGGCTAGACTTTTTTAATATGTAGTTTTCAAATTTGACATCTTATCTTTAGTTTTATGCTTTTCTATACACGTTTTATGATATAATTATGAAATTTTAGACCAATTTTTCGGTTTTCTTGTTCTTAAACTATTTGAACGTGTAGTTTTCAAAATTTAGATCTGTTTTTTCAGATTTTTGAGTGATTTTTTTATTGTTGACATTCTAGGGTATTTCAATATATTTATTTATTCTTAACATGATTTTAAATCCTTTATATATTGTGTAATATCAAAATAACCCACATATTTTTTAAACATTTTATTTAACCCCTAAATCATTATCAAATATCCAAATGCCCCCTTTACATGACATAAAACTAGATTTAACAAATAAAATTAAGTTTTGAGTTAAAATTAATATAAATACTTTTTTTTTCACAAATTGATTTTTACGATTCAAATTCAGAAATACGAACTTCTTCCTTCCGAACAAACTCGTAGTAATTGATATTAAGTAAAAATGAGAGTGCGAGTGAGTGTTTAAGTGATATAAGAAATGTATGTAATAAGAGTGAGAGTGAGAGAGTTTATATAGATGTGGTGAAGGGTAATTTTGGTATTTTAAAAAAAATTAAGGCATTTTTGCTTAGAAACAAGAAAAATGGGTATTTTTGCTTAGGAATAGGAGAAATGAGCATTTTTGCTTAATAAAAGGGTAAAATGGGTATTTAATATAATTTCCCCTCATATTATCAAAATAGTGGAAAACATGCAAAATATTTCTCCAAATAAACACCATCCAACATGTGTAGTAAAAAAAAATAACTCTCAAACATAATTTAACCAAAACATGTCATAAAATAAATATTACATTACTAGACAAAACATTATAACATAATGTCAATTCATGTCCCCTTCATGCTTGGCCTTTGTTGACGTGCCATTACGCAGCTGCCAACATCAACTTGGATGACATGAGATACAATGTGTGCCAATGTCTTTTGAAAATCTTTGTTGGAATAATTTTCTCAAAATGATGCTTTTTATAAAAAATCTTCTCTTTGTGTCCAATGGATTAAGTTGAGACAAAAATTTGACAACCTAACCACGTGAGTCTCATAGGCTATTATAGTTCACAATATATATGAACTCGTACTAACACTTTTTTGTGGGTGCACATCTATTTGTAGATGCATTTGATGAACAACATCTTCTCTCTATGACTATAACTAGAGGTGTCATCTTAAATTTACGTAGAAGTTAAATTGTTGTAAAACTAATGGTTTCATTCTTTTTTAGGTACTTATATGCAGAGCTGGATTCGAAGTGAGCTCGATACAAGCTTTGCTTCAACGAACCCTAATCCGAACTTGATATGTACGAACTTGAGTTTGAATCTGAGCTAAAATATATTTGAAAACCAATTACAAGCCCAAGCCCGAGCTTGAAATATGTGAACCCGAGCTAAAATATCTGCAAAACTTTTTTAAACAATGTCGCACCAACCACCAGGAAATCAAATTCAAGTGAACGACATTGGCGAGCCTGAGCGAAGTTCGACTTGTCAACAAGAACTCATGATCCATGAAGTGAGCAGAATACGAAGAATTTACTCTCAAGGCTTGGCTAGCCGAGCTGAGCCCCCCCAAAAATGAGCTGAAAATGAGCTTTACCCTGTTTGGTCTCGGTTCAGCTCCAATCCACCCCTACTTATGTCTCTGCCACAACTGCCTGAATCTATGTTGAAGTCGCTGTTGTGGCTGCAACTGGGATGTACACATATTTGGTGCTGACAATGCGGAAAAGGAAGCGATTTTCGATCATTAATGATACAAGACAGAGCTCGAAGTTCTAAGAAACCCAGTTACGATAGTGTGAGGTATTGAAAAACCAAAATTTGATTCTTTCGGACAAACGCCAACTCATATTAACCATTTTTCTTTTCTTCTATTTATGAGATTATCGTCACTGGCGATATGGCACTGCATTGAAACATTTAATTGTAATGGAAATTGATCTTATTCATTAATTACACTTGATTTGCAATGATCATTTCTAACATTGATTAAAATTTCATTGCAGTGTATAGATTTTCACCCTGTATTTTGTGTGCCGCCACACTAAAGTGGGCAACTTTTCCAAGATGGCAGTCTCAGAAATCATAAGGCAGGAGCATTTTCCATATGGGGCGTAAGAGACATCATCCAGTTCATTGAATCAGTTGGGGAAAAAACCTTGTGTTCATGTAGGATCCATAGATGGGCATTAACGTTTGAGAGAGATGATAATTCAAAAGACTGAAATATTCCATGTGTTTCATTATTTACTTTCTTTGTATTGGATTTCATTATAATCCCTCTTTGTACCGGTGGGATTGGAGAAAGAACGTTCTTGTCATATTTATATGGTTAGATTTTAACGACATTTAGCTGATAGTGTTGCTGTATTTCACCCTTCGTATTATTACTATAAGATTAAGTTATAGTTTGACTAAATCAAGAAAGAAAAAACAGGTCTATATATATGACAAAAACAACCAAAACTCTGATCATATTTATTCATCATTTAAACAAAATAAAGGCTATCACTAAACAAAAACGTTGACATTACATCCAAAAACATAGTGATAATAATAATGAATAATACTGCAAGCACACTCAATGAGAATGATGTATAATGATAAAAAGTACCCAATAACTACTAGAGGTATGGCATCCTTAAAAATAGCCAGTTCTTAATTTGATGGTGGTGGAGACAGCAAAGGAATTGAGGGAATTTTGGTGGGAATGGTCGGAAGAGGAGTTGATGGCAATGGAGGGAGAGTTAGTTTTGGCACAGTTGGATTTGGCAAAGGAGGCAGGGTTGGTTTTGGAAGAGTTGGCAATGGAGTTGAAGGCAGAGGTGGAAGTGTAGCCTTAGGTAATGTTGGGATTGATGGCAATGGCGGCAGCGTGGCATTCGGCAGCGGTGGAAATTTAGGCAATACTGGAGGTGATGCCACTGGAGGGTCCAAAAAATGGCGAGCTGCAAGGCTCATATCAAAACTTGACAATGAGAATGCTACTAGCAAAGATAACAAGAAGGAAACCTTAAAAGCAGCCATAATTAAGCAAGCTCGTGAATACGATGAACGGAGGATTTGGTTAATTGTGTTTTCTGCGGAAGAAAACTGCTCTAATAGACGTTTTTATAGAGTAAAAACGTTGAAGGGTTCGTGGAGGATGAGATGTAGGTGGGGAAGTCTTGATAGAAGTACTCTGAATAGTTTAACTTACCTCGATGAGGCTAATTTCTTGTTGAACTCATTTTTTGAAGCAATTTTGCAGCGTACTTACCTTAGACAATTACAAATTGACAGGTGTTGATGTTTCTCACCAATCCCTTCTAATCAAACTAGGAATTTTGGCTTCAACTACTAAATGCAAATTGACATGGTTTTTAGAGTCAAAGGTCCATCCAAATTAAAACTTGCTTCTACTGTGCAATTTCGCATTCACCTCCATCAACCCAGTCGTAGACTTTGACAAGTTGTTTGGGAAATGAGTTTATTTTAGGGTTAAAAACCACGCAAAGATATAGAAGATTTTGTAGGAAACAATGGCCTTCAGTTTTAGATCCTCAAACGACAAAGAATTGCCTTCAATTTCAAATGCAGTGCATTGATTTTTTTTCTGATTTGTTAGACAATTCAAAAACAGTTCTATTCATTCGATTTCCTATTATCAACTGTCATTCGCAATTTAAAGTCTTGTGCATGATACACTAAAATAGTAATGATTAAAATTAGGGATGAATATAAACTATACCAAGATTGAATATCTTATGACTCGAGTTTAGATCGAATGTAAAATAACCTAACTCAAGTTCAGTGAGCTAAAATTAAGAATAGTTCTAGTTTGACTAGAATGAAAAATGGTTCAACTTTAGTTTATAGCTTGAGTTCGTGACTTAATATTAAAGCGATATCGTTTTATTCAATAATAGTAAATTAACATCATTCGGATAATTGTTTTAGATAAACTAAATTAAATTGTGGGCCAAGTATCAACAAAATCAAACCATCCCCCAACTCATCAGTCTAACTCTCTCTAGCGTGAGTTCGATTTGGTTTTTAAAAAAGTCAACCCTCTTGCTATAATAATTGAAACTGAGTGTTTTAATCTTAAAAGATTAATAAATAAGGATATAATTATAACAAAATTTTGGTAATTTCTTTAATATTTAAGGTGAGAGTGATAATCAAATTATCATTTATATTGCATGCCGTATCACTATTAGTAATATAAAGTTGTTGAAATTTTTTATTACCTACAAAGCAAATAAGATGAGTAGTGCTATGTGCACAAACAATGTATACAATTTTGAGAACAAACAATAATATGTCATTATGCAATTGGGTAAATTTAAATTAGAGATAAAATAATACCCAAACACATAGGGACATATCATTATTTTTGCACAAATTTTGTATATAGTCTTATTAAAATAAGATAATATAGATAATAAAAGATAAATTATCAAAATAATTACAGGTAACCAAATGCCCCCTTAGTGTTCATGTAGGATCCTTATATGTGGATTCATGTTTGAGAGATGATAATTCATAAAACTTAAATATTTTGAATGTTTCATAACGCATTTTTTTTGTGTTTGGTTTTATTATAATCCCTCGTTTGCACGGTTGGGATTGGAGAGGAACGTCCTTGCATGTCTGTGCGATTAAATTTAACCACGTATTTAGCTTATAGTGTTTGTATGTTTCACCTTTCGTATTATTACTATACCATTAAATTAAGTTATAGTTTGACTAAATCAAGGAAAAAACAAAAGTGTATATATGATTAAAACAACCAAAAGTCTGAATATATTCATTCATCATACAAACAAAATACAAGCCACTACCACACAAAATCGATTCAATATAACATTCAGAAACATAGTAATAATAATAACGAATAATACTGCAAACACACTCAATGTGAATGATGTATCATGATACAAAATACCAATGACTAATTGAGTTATGGCACGTTAAAGAATAGCCAATATTTTAGTTTGATGGTGGTGGAGAGAGGAAAGGAATTGAAGGGATTGTACTGGGAATGGTAGGGAGAGGAGTTGAAGGCAATGGAGGGAGAGTTAGTTTTGGGACAGTTGGATTTGGCAAAGGAGGCAACGTTGGTTTTGGAAGAGTTGGCTGAGTTGGCTGAGTTGGCAATGGAGTTGAAGGTAGAGGTGGAAGTGTAGCTTTAGGTAATGTTGGAATTGATGGCAATGGCGGCAATGTGGCCGTCGGCAGTGGTGGAATTTTCGGCAATAATGGAGGTGGTGCCGCTGGAGTGTCCAAAAGATGGCGAGATGCAAGACTCATATCAAAACTTGACAATAGTGCTACAAGCAAAGATAACAAGAAGAAATGCTTAAAAGCAGCCATAATTAAGTAAGCTCGTGAATATGAAGGACGGAAGAGTTTGCTATTTGTGTTTTCTTTCGGAGAAACAACTCTAATGGACGTTTTTATAGAGTAAAAACGTTGAAGGGTTGATGGAGTTTGATGAGATGTAGGTGGGGAAGTCTAGAGGGAAGTATAGTGATTATTTAAACTTGTCACCTAGATGAGGCTAATTTCTTGTTGAACTAAATCTTTGAAGCAATTGTGCAGCTTGCTAACCTTAGACAGTTATAAATTGACAAGTGCAGATGTTTCTCACCAATCCCTTCTAATCAAAACTAGGAATTTTGGCTGCAAACTACTAAATGCAAATTGACACGGTTTCTTGAGTCCTCAAAAGTCCATCCAAATTAAAACTTTTTCTTCTGTTGTTCAATTTCACATGTCACCTCCACCAACCCAACCCAATCATAGGCTTCGACAATTTATTTGGACAATGAGTTTATTTAAGGATTTAAAACTATGCAAAGGGATATAAATTTTTGTTGGACACAATGGTCTTCGATTTTAAAACCCCAAAGTACAAATAATCGCTTCTTTTCTAATCCAATGCAATGATTTTGTTTCTGATTTGTAAGATGATTCAAAAATAGTTTTGTTGATGCAATTTCTCGTTATTACATACATAATTTAAAGTATTGACAAAATAGACTAAAATAGTAATGATTAAAATATGAATGAACTATGTTGTGTTTACTATTATATCAAAATAATACTGAAGAATAAACCAAAGAAAATAAAGAAAATTAGACACAATTTTTAATGCAATGTTGCTATTAATTGACATGTATTATGTAAGGAATAAATACAATGAATTATCTTCAATGTTTTCTCTTGTCTCTTGATGATCATGATCCCTATCTCTGAAATAATCTTTCATATTTATAAGACTATTGAGGAAAAATTACATTCAAATTAGAATAATTAGAGATTCTTAGTCCAAATGAAAATTCCAATAGTGGATTCCTATTTTATTTGATTTAAACGGGAATATATACAAAGATCCAAATATCTTAGTTAAAAAGATAGAGACATCATCTCGTTGTTATGAATATGAAATAAAAGAATATATGTTGAAGGTTCTGGACAAATCCCTTGTTTGTTGGATGCCTTCTCGATGCTCGAGTAGAAAGTTTACTCGTTTTAGCTGCAAACTATTGAATAAGAGACAGTTAAAGTGTTACCCAGTGACTAGTTAGTGTCTAGCTGCTAGTATTGATGATCTAGACTCTTGAAAAGATGTGTCTTGGATAAAAAATTCATAGGCTAAAAAGTACAGTATGTATAACTATTACTTTCAGTTAGGGTTAAATTCGAATTCAGCTAGTTTATTTCGATTGTCAGCTCGACTTGATCAAGCCTAAAATGAGCTACCATTGCTTGAGCTTGATCTCTCAACCCAATTCTACATATCTTATATAAGTGAGATGTATTCTAGCAATTCATGATACCCATTATAAAAAAGCTTACCCTTCATTCCTCATCACAATTCAATTTCCTTTCATGTTTTCAATTATGAGAAAACATAAATTTTAAAATTAATAATTCATAAGTTTAAAACTAATAACTAAATCTAAAAAATATCATCGTGCAAAGCTGAGCTTTAGCTTGACTCATCATATTGAGTTTTAACTTGACCTCAACTCTATTAAAATTCATCGAACTCGAGCTTAGGCTCTAGTTTAACTTCCTTGAGTTGAATCAAATTTGAGCAAGCTCGAGCTACAGCTTAACTTGGCTCGAACCCACCCTTACCCTTAATTTAAGGACTTCAAGAATTATCTGCTTGAATGGGATGTTGCCACGTTGAGATTTATCATATCTTTTTTAATTAGAAACATGTATGTTGGCATCATAATGACTCCATATGTTTGGAGCCATGTATCCATATTTTATTCCATTTCCCTGTGGATTATGATTTTTGTGCACTATTTCTCAGGATGGCTGACAAGTGTTTAAGGGTAGGTTTGAATGACTAGGATGCGCCCTCTTTCGTTTATTTGTTTTGGCTATAAAAAGGAAGGCAGAATGACTTAAACTATGCACATTGCAAAACGTTTTCTTTCATTCTCATTCCATTAGGTCTTCATACATCTTCTAAAGGTCTTTTTGTCGATAGGAGCAATATCATCACCAACCCGTGAGAGGGTGAGTTACTCTAATCTGAAAGTCTTCATTCATGTAAACACTTGACTACTTATATATGATTAAATGCTTAAATATCATACTTGTAGTATTAAACATTTAAATTACTGCAAACAATATCATATTATCAAAATAGTGGAAAACATACAAAATATATCTCCAAATAAACACTATCCAACATGTGTAGTACAAAATAATAACTCTCAAACATAATTTAACCAAAACATGTCATAAAATAAATATTACATTACTAGACATGACATTATAACATAATGTCAACTCATGTCCACGTCATGCTTGGCCTTAGTTGACGCGCCTTCATGCAGCTTCCAACATTAACTTGGATGACATGAGATACAATGTGTGTGCTAATGTCTTTTGAAAATCTTTGTTGAAATAATTTTCTCAAAATGATGCTTTTTATAAAACATCTTATCTTTGTGTCGATTGGATTAGGTGGAGACAAAACTTTGATAACTTGGCCACGTGAGTCTTATAGGCTATTATAGTTTACAATATGTATGAACTTGTTTTAACACCTCTTTGTGGGTGCACATCTATTTGCAAATGCATTCGATGAACAACAACTTCTCTCTATGACTATAACTAAAGGTGTTAGGCACGATCTGGGCCCCTTTATTTTAGCACGGCTTGGGTGGACATGACCTGCTACTGTGGTGGGTTGTGCCAAGCCCTTAGGTTGGTTGGGTCGTGCCATAGACCAACCCAACCTGACTAACTACTATAACAAAAAATTAAAAAAAAAGAAAGAAATTAAGAAAATTTTAAAAAATGTTTCAAAACGATTTCTACAACTACAAAAGTCATTCTACTTCTGCCCAACAAGCCCAACGACTACTGGCCAGGCTAGTAGCCCTGGTTGGAACCAATTAGCTCACGTTCATGGCCTTGTTACTTTCGCCATTTCTTTAATGTCTATTAACAACATAATTTCCATTTTGTTTTTCAAATTTTATTAGTTATTATTTTTCTTTAAAAAGATAATAAAAAAACTTAATATGTTCTATATGGAAAAGTTGTGTAAGTAATTGGGACGATTTTACTTTGTAGACTCGATAGACCATGAATGAGTATAATGTAAACGCTACAAAAGAGACCTTTTACAGTGTTTACAAGGTCATCTTTATAGTATTTACATTGCACTCATTCCTAGTGCCACGGTCTAAGGTGTTGTTATTCCTAAAATAAGCAAACTTTTAACCCTTTTTTTTCATAGCTTTGGATTTGCACATTTTGAAGGGTAAAGAAACTTAAGTAATTGCTCCATCTAAGATTTTGAAGGGTAGAGAATATCCTTGAAGGATAATTCAGGTGTTTGATATGCGATTAAAATAATTTCTTAATGTCACCTTAAATTTACGTAGAAATTAAATTGTTATAAAACTAATGGTTCTATTCTTTTTTAGGTATTTATATGCAGAGCTGAATTCAAAGTGAACTTGATACGAGCTTTGCTCAAATGAACCCTAATCCAAACCTGATATATATGAACTTGAGCTTGAATCTAAGCCAAAATATATTTGAACACCAATCACAAGCCCAAACCCAAGTTCAAAATATATGAGCCCAAGCCTAAACCTGAGCTAAAATATCTTCAAAATTTTTTCAAACGATGCTGCACAAGCCATCAGGAGACCAAATTTATGCGAACGACTTTGGCGAGCTTGAGCGAAGTTCGACTTGTCTACATGAACCCGAGCCCAACAAATACTTCTGATCCATGAAGCAAGCCGAATACAAATAAGTTATTCTTAGGGCTTGACGAGCTCAAGCAAATTTATGCGAACATATTTAGTGCTGACAATGCGGAAAAGGAAGCAAATTTCAATCATTGATGATACAAGATAGATCTTGAATCTCTAAGAAACCCAATTATGATAGTGTGAGGTATTGAAAACCAAAATTTGATTCTTTTGGACAAACGCCAACTCATATTAACCATTTTCCTTTTCTTCTATTTATGTGATTATTGTCACTGGGGATATGGCACAGCATTGAAACATTTAATTGTAATGGAAATTGATCTTATTCATTAATTACACTTGATTTGCAATGATCATTTTCAACATTGATTAAAAATTTCATTGCAATGTATAGATTTTCACCCTGCATTTTGTTTGCCGCCACACTAAAATGGGCAACTTTTCCAAGATGGCAGTCTCAGAACTCATAAGGCAGGAGTATTTTGCATATGGGGCGTAAGAGACATATCTTCCTGTCCATTGAATCAGTTCGGGAAAAAACCTTGTGTCCATGTAGGATCCATAGATGTGCATTAATGTTTGAGAGAGATGATAATTCAAAAGATTGAAATATTCCATGTGTTTCATAATTTACTTTCTTTGTATTGGATTTCATTATAATCCCTCTTTGTACAGGTGGGATTGGAGAAAGAACGTTCTTGTCATATTTATATGGTTAGATTTTAACGACATTTAGCTGATAGTGTTGCTGTATTTCTCCCTTCGTATTATTACTATACGGTTAAGTTATAGTTTGACTAAATCAAGAAAGAAAAAACAGGGTCTATATATATGACAAAAACAACCAAAACTCTGATCATATTTATTCATCATTTAAACAAAATAAAAGCTATTAATAAACAAAACGTTGACATTGCATCCAGAAACATAGTGATA
This sequence comes from Mangifera indica, assembly GCF_011075055.1. NCBI lineage: Eukaryota > Viridiplantae > Streptophyta > Magnoliopsida > Sapindales > Anacardiaceae > Mangifera > Mangifera indica. The sequence continues at coordinate 18,187,998 of NC_058137.1, read as the reverse complement.
ATAATAATGAATAATACTGCAAGCACACTCAATGGGAATGATGTATAATGATAAAAAGTACCCAATGACTACTAGAGGTATGGCATCCTAAAAGATAGCCAGTACTTAATTTGATGGTGGTGGAGACAGCAAAGGAATTGAGGGAATTCTGGTGGGAATGGTCGGAAGAGGAGTTGATGGCAATGGAGGGAGAGTTAGTTTTGGGACGGTTAGATTTGGCAAAGGAGGCAGCGTTGGTTTTGGAAGAGTTGGCAATGGAGTTGAAGGCAGAGGTGGAAGTGTAGCCTTAGGTAATGTTGGGATTGATGGCAATGGTGGCAATGTGGCCTTCGGCAGCGGTGGAATTGTAGGCAATGCTGGAGGTGGTGCCACTGGAGTGTCCAAAAGATGGCGAGCTGCAAGGCTCATATCAAAACTTGACAATGATAATGCTACTAGCAAAGATAACAAGATGGAAACCTTAACAGCAGCCATAATTAAGCAAGCTCGTGAATACGAAGAACGGAGGATTTCGTTTATCGTGTTTTCTGCGGAAGAAAACTGCTCTAATAGACGTTTTTATAGAGTAAAAACGTTGAAGGATTCGTGGAGGGTGAGATGTAGGTGGGGAAGCTTGGTAGAAGTACTCTGATTAGTTTAACTTCTTACCTAGATGAGGCTAATTTCTTGTTGAACTCATTTTTAATGCAATTTTGCAGCTTACTTACCTTACAATTGCAAATTGACAAGTGTTGATGTTTCTCACCAATCCCTTCTAATCAAAACTAGGAATTTTGTCTGCAACTACTAAATGCAAATTGGCATTGTTTTTAGGGTCAAAGGTGCATCCAAATTAAAACTTGCGCATCTACTGTGCAATTTCAGATGTCACCTCCAACAACCCAGTGACAGGCTTTGGCAAGTTGTTTGAGAAATGAGTTTATTATAGGGTTAAAAACCACGCAAAGAGATAGAAGATTTTGTGGGAAACAATGGCCTTCAGTTTTAGAACCCCAAAGGACAAAGAATTGCCTTCATTTTCAAATCCCATGCATTGATTTTGTTTTTGATTTGTAAGACGATTAAAAAATAGTTCTATTCATGCGATTTCCCATTACTAGCTGTCATTTGCAATTTAAAGTCTTTTGCACGATAGACTAAAATATTAGCCATTAAAATTAGAGATGAATATGAACTAAGCCAAGATCGGACATCTTTTGACTCAAGTTCAAATCATATGAAAAATAACTGAACTCAAGTTCAACGAGCCAAAATTAAGAATAGCTCGAGTTTGACTATAATGAAAAATGGTTCAACTCGAGTTTATAGCTTGAGATCATGACTTAATGTTAAAGCGATATCGTTTTATTCAATAATAGGTAAACTGACATTATTTTGATAATTGCTTTAGATAAACTGAATTTAGTTGTGAGCAAGTTTTGACTGAATCAAACCATCCCCCAACTCGTGAGTCTAACTCCTTTTAGCTTAAGTTTGATTTGGTTTTAGAAAACTCAACCCTCTTGGCTCGAACTCCACTTAAGTCAAATTTGAGTTAAATGAATTCAAACCGAAGAAAACTGAGCTAAGTCAACTCTTGAGACCAAGTTAGCTTAGTTTGGGTCCAACTCTAATAAAAATTTGAATAGACTATAATGTGTCTACTATATGTAACAGTAATGTTGAAGAATAAATAAAAGAAAATGAAGAAAATAAGACATAATTTTTAATTTGGTCAAAATGCTTTCGTCCATAGTGTAGCCATTAGCTTATATATATGCATTCTATATGGTATAAATATAATGAATTATTTCTAGTGTTTTCTCTTTTCTCTTTTGATGATTTGTAAACGCAGAGGTAAAATTATCATGAACAATCATTTGTATGAGATGAATGATTGTCTCATGCCTGGAATAAACCTTTTTCCTGTTGTGAATGCTCATTTGCATGATAGCGAATGTTTGCTCATGGCCTATAATTTTTCCAAACGAGGTTTGACGAACATGCTTGCGTGCTACTCGTTGTTCATTTTTGTCAGAAAAGATGTTACGACTCACTATTCATAAGAAATTAATGGTCGTGCATAGTGTAAAAAGACTAAAATACCTTTAGGATCTTAGAATGAGCAAGATATATAATAATGGTCATTCATTGAATGAATGATAACCGACTATTCATTAGACTAGGAATGCCCATTTGTCTTGAGTAAAGAATGAATGACCATTCATAGGTTAGGAACGATCATGAGTTATGCTATACAAATAATTTAGGGTTAAATAATGAATCTTGAAAACTCCAAGGGTAGAAGCAAAACCTATAGAATAAGGTACTGTCTTAAGAGTCCAAGTTACATAAGAGAAAAGGTTAAATACATTATAAGCTCATAGCTAGGTAACTCGAGGTAGAATGCATGCTTAGTATGATTGTACTACAGTTGGTGGTACAAGTCTTAGGGTCGTTACAAAGGGGCACCTATGAGATACTCCTTACATTACCTCATAGTAGGACTATTGATTTGCAATAAATTTTGATATCTGCATTAGGGTGTGATGAGCCATAGTAGGGTCAAGTTGAATCGTAGTTCGATAATAGTGTAGGGAGTGGACTACATAGTATGATATTCACATGGTTGAGATGTCAAATCCCTATTTTGGCCTAATTCGATTAGCAAGTTATGAACAACTCAGTTTAAGGTTAAGTGAGCTTTCACCTGTAGCGTGTTAAATGAAAATAGGATCCCAAGGGATTGTTAGATATGAGACATCGGTATCAAGTCAGTAATGCAGGTTTGGGAGACCCAATAGGTCTCAAGGGTTCAATAGTCAAATATAGGTTCATGTCATTCAAGTAGAGTAAATAACTTATTCCTAATGAGCTCTTTAGTGTGAACTGAGCCTAACGATAAATAGGAATTTAATATAGTTAAGTTATGTTCATACTTACTCAATTTTTATCACTCACGCTTTTTATATTGTCTGTTTTGTAGGAGACAAAACTAGATGGTGGATGTGGAAAGACTGCATTAGGTATAAGCAGTTGAGGGCATTTATGTCATTATTATATTTTGTGTATTTATGTCTCCAATAAACCATGTTTTGGATTGTTTTATGACCATTTGTAAATACCTTACGTTTATGTAATGATGATATCTTTTGCATGTTTTCTACAAAATTTTTATAAAGGGCAATTTGATCTTTTCTTCATGGAATTTACTTTATGGGTCGTTATTTTGCTTGAATAATTTATTTTAAATAGTTGCTTTAATAATCAATGTCAGTATTACTCTTATCTAGAGGGTAGTATTTCTAGAGGGAGTGTTACATGATGACAATTCTCCTCTCTAAAATAATCCTTTATATTTGTAAGATTACCAAGCAAAAATTATCAATGAGTATATGTTAGGTTTTTAAAAGGCACCATAAGACTCATTTAACTTCAATCAAATCAAGACTAGTATATGTTTTAGAATTATATATGAGATATTATTAATCTGACTTCTAAATGTTCTTGAATAAAAGAAGTATAAAGTGAAAGAGTCTTTAATGGTAGGTTTGGTTGTTCAATTGATACCTAATTATAAAGCAATAACAACAATAAGAAGTACTAGTCTTGTTGCCCAAATAAGGTTAAAAGTATTGGATGTTAATTGGTTAATAAATGAAGATTAAGTAAATGGGAGTCCATATTTAGGTTTAGAAATTATATGGATATTAAAGTTATCAATATGGACAAAGTAGATATTTACAAAGGTTCAGGGGCTCCAAAATGGCGTTGCTATCAAACTCAGTTATAGCCTTAAAGTTATGATGAAAAGCAAATGCAATTGAGTATCGATAAGGTAAAATAGTTAAGATGACTTAGTATTTTCTTAATAAATTTCTTTGTAAATCTATGTCAAGTTAATCTTGGGTCTATGGAGATGAGAAAACCTAGCCTAACAGTTAAGGATGTTCTACTTAAGTAGATATTTATAATCCTATTAAGCAAATGCTAAGTCTAATATTAGTTTGTTGCTACCTTATTGGCCATATAGAGTATTCCAAAGGATATAGTATGTATTACCTCAATTAAGATACTAAAGTGATTGACATTCAATTCTTGAAATATCCATAAGGTTGGATAATTTCATGTCTAAATTGACAGTGGGAGTCAATAAAGTTTACAAGGACCTTGAAATCTAAAATTACTTTAGAGGATGTTCCCACTAAAGTATTGATAGCTAATCTTATAGTAGATGAGCCAAATATGATTGATATAGTGGTGGAAACCTTAATGAAAAGTCTACTATAAAAGGAGGATTTGCTATCATTAAAATTTTTTATGTGTATCTTATTAAGGGAGTCTATATAGTGCAATCAATTTTATCAAAAACATAAGGGATTAAGCTTTTGGTGTGTGATCTTAGTCTGTCTACAATTAAAATAGACTTCTTGACAATGGTGTCTCAAACTTAATAAAGTGCAATTGCTCATGAATTCATATGAAACAAATTGGACCAATAAAGGAATATGAAGATCAGTGGGACCAAATTTGTCTTCATAGTGATACAAACATCAAGCCAATTTTATCCAAGATCTATGATGCGAAAGATCTTAAAGATACATAATTTATTCTTGGTATTGAGATCCACTGTGAAAGGAGTCATGGACTTGTGGCTTATACTTGAAGTGTGTGTTTAAAAGGCTGAACATGCAAGATTGTAGGGCGAATGATGCGTTTGTTATGAAAAGAGATAAGCTCGACATCAAGTATTGTGTAAATAATGAGGTTAAAAGGGAATTCATGTGAAATGTCCCTTACGATAGTTCTATTTGAAGTTTGAGAAATGTGTAAGTAAATTTTGCATTTAAAGTTTTTAATCTTGACCTCTCAAATCAAAGTTTTGTTTATTGAGACATGGTTTAAAAGGTAATGAGATACTTGCATAAGATCAAGTTCTTGATGATTATAAAGATAATCTAAAGTATTTTTTTGGATATATTATACTCGTTGAATTACCATATTTGAAAGACATTAAGCAGTGTAATTAGACAAAAGACCATTGATAGATTGAGACATACAAAATTAAATTTTTTCTAGTTAGGAACCTCAGAAAAAAAGGAGACATTAGGATAAAATATAAAAATATAGCATTAAAAGCCCCTAACCAAAGGAATAAGACCCATAACCCATAAAGTCATGTTGAAAACATGAGCGTGTTTAGGGTTTTTCAGTGTCTACGGTTAGTGGGAGTTTTAATTATTATTGACTTGTTGATATATTTATTGATCATGATCATATTGACATACTTGTTTATTTATTGATGTATGTGTATATATATAGTTAAAGTATAATATGTGTCTCAAAATAGGGTTTTCCTTGAGCATGACAGTTGTATGTGTATGTTTCACAAGTCTCGAGAAACATTGAAATATACAAGGTTTTTTGGGATCAAAGGGATTTCTTTAGTTTCTTTGAAACATAAAGTTAAAAGAAAAATCATAAATAAGACTAACAGAGACATGACACATGGTTGTGCACTTCATTGGGTGCTAGTTTTGCCACACTCTCAGATTTGGTCTATGTTAATTTGATTATTAGTAATTATCATCAAGGACAATTTTATGTTAATAGATAGCATAAGTAATGTTTTGGTTCTTTATTGGTGATGATATTTATTGAATTGTTTATTAAAGTGTAATTTATTTTTAGACTATTTTGTTTTCTAAAGTAGTGGCCACCAAAAATTAAAAATATTAATTACCCGAGAGTCAAAAATTGCTTTTTTTCATAAAATAAAATAAAAAATAACAATTAATGTTGCCCAAGTAACAGAATGTTAGAAATTTTCTAATGTGGGCTAACATTAATTATGGTTTTGGTTTAATAAAATCGGGTAATTGAATAGTTCAATACCAGTTTACAGATGAACTTAAGTGATTAATAAAGATAAACTCAGTACACATTAAAAGTTATGATCTGAGTAAACAATATAAAAGTAGACCTTGAGGTTTATTGGACCTTGATAGGGGGTGAATTAATCTCTTATAAATTGGATAGATTTCTGCCCCAAAACCTAATGTAGTATACCTGCAGTATAACCTTATTCATACAAAACTGTTATTTAGGGAGATTTATGGAATAGAAGACCAAGTCATGTCAAGAGGTGATCTCAGTAAGTAATTTCAGATGTTTTATGGTTTCAAATTATATGGAGATTTAAGTATTCCTAACACTCTAATATTTAATTCAGTGTTTTATAATCTATGAGTAGGTTTTGCAGATTTAAGATTGCATATTTTATGTATGTTTGTGCAAAATTATCTTACAATGTCTCCTCTTCCTCTTGGTGAAGGATTTGACCCTTCTAAGGGGAGAGCAAAGGAGTGCGATAACAATTAAGGAGCAAGAATTGCTATAATGGTTGATTTGTCTTCCAAGGAGCAAAACTATAGTGTGAAGGTTTTTGATCTATTGTTAAAACTTGCAGTCACATGAGAGAGCTCAAAAATAAAATCGAGACTATTGGTAGTCACAGGTTGGATTGAATGAACAATAAGGGCTTCGGGAGAGAAATGGTGCCCCAAATATCGGAAGAGTGTGAGGGCGATTTGGGAATCACGCCTCATGGAGTCCTTGAAAAAGGATAAGAAACCCAAGGAAATTTTGTTCTTGATAGTGATAGGAGTAGGTATGAGGACATTAGAGTTAAGATTTTTGATCTGTTCCTTTCTCATATTTGATTTCCATAATAGAAGGTTACTTTCATAGGAAAAAGTTGCATGGCGAAGGCTGTGACAAAGAGCCAACACCATATCAAGATGATTTGTTGAGAGTAAGCAAGGTATGACATTTGAAAAAGTTATCCACCCTGCCTCGGGCTGGGAGTTGTTAGGGCATAGGTTCTCGACCTTGATGAGGATGCTTGCTACTCGTCTTTAGTAGAAATGGCAAGCTAATTGTGTTTACTAGCAGCTATTTTCACTGTTGCATGAGTATGTTGTATTTTGTAATTGTATATTGATATGATTAATAAAATTATGTTTGTAAGTACTTTCATTGCAACTTCATTTATTGTTGCCATGCTTATAAAATGATCTTAACATACACTGCTTTCCTTTTTTTTTTTTTTTTTTGTGATTAGCGGAAAGAGAGTACAAGAGAGAGCTAACAAGTGCTTTACAATGCGGAACTTGATTGTTCATCATGATTTCAAATTACACAACGAGTTTGGGAGGGTTACGATGCCTCTGGGCGAACTGAGTGTGCATCACACTTTGCGAAAAGGACATGTCGGTTTTTTTGTGATAAAATTCTTTCTTGTTGTTTATTGTTATGTAGACAGTTGCTAAGCCCGTGACAAGACATAGAAGGAGCCTGCGGTCATCATGTCAAAAGGAAGAGTAAGTTGCATGTGGAGTGTAAGTGACCGAGTAGTGTTATATATATAAAAAATCTGTGTAACTCTGTATACAAATAATAATAAATCACCATGCGATTGAGTTATTTTAAATTAAAGAAAAAATACTACTTAATTATATGATAACCTATCATTATTTATATACAAAATTATATATATTGTTTGTGCATATAGTTTCGTTGGTAAGAGACCATATCATTAAATTCATTGAATCAAGCACTATTTGGGAAAAAAAAAATGTAGTGTTCATGTAGGATCCATAGATGTGCATGAATTCATGTTTGAGAGATGACAATTCATAAAATTGAAATATTCCGTATGTTTCATATTTTAGCTTCTTTGTATCAGATTTCTTTATAATCCTTCGTTCGTACAGGTGTAATTGGAGAAGGAACGTTCGTGTCATATTCATATGGTTAAATTTCGAGCACAAATCAGTGATAATTAAATTGAGTTACAATTTGGCTAAATCAAGAAAAAACAAAGGTCCATATGACTAAAACAAACAAAAATCTAATCATATGTATCCGTTATTTAGACAAAATACAAGCCAATACTACACAGAAACGATGACATAGCATTCAGAAACATAGTAATAACAATAAAGAATAACACTGCAAGCACACTCAGTGAGAATGATGTATAATGATACAAAGTATCCATGGCATCTTAAAGAATAGCCAGTGGTTTAATTTGATGGTGGTGGAGATAGGAAAGGAATTGAAGGGATTGCGGTGGGAATGGTAGGAATAGTAGTTGATGGCAACGGAGGGAGAGTTAGTTTTGGAACAGCTGGATTTGGCAAAGGAGGCAACGTTGGTTTTGGAAGAGTTGGCAATGGAGTTGACGGCAGAGGTGGAAGTGTAGCTTTAGGTAATGTTGGGATTGATGGCAACGGCGGCAATGTGGCTTTCGGCAGCGGTGGAATTGCAGGCAATACTGGAGGTGGTGCCGCTGTAGTGTCCAAAAGATGGCGAGCAGCAAGACTCATATCGAAATTTGACAATGATAATGCTACAAGCAAAGATAACAAGAGGGAATGCTTAAAAGCAGCCATAATTAATTGGAAGCAAATAGGGAAGAGCAAGCTTGCGATCGATATGGAGATTGGAGAAGAATGATTCTGTTATGAGTTGGAGAAATCAGCTCCTGATAGCGCTATTTATTGAGAACGAATATTGATGGTTTCATAGAGTTTGATGAGATTTTGGTGGGGAAGTTCTGAGAAAATTTTGTTAGTTCAACTTCTCACCTAGACCCTTTGCTTGTTAAACTCAATCTCTGAAGGGATGAAGTAAATTATTTAATATTTAAAAAAAATTCTAACTTCTAAATATATAAGGCTCCAAGTAATTCATTTGAAGTGTGCAATTTGACTGGTGCAGTTTTTCAACTACTACTGTGACCTGTAATGGTTTAGACTTCTGAGATTCATGCTTTAAAATAAGGGAAATTATTACAAATGGCCAAAATACCCTCCCAGTAAGCAAAAATGCCCAAAGTCACTATTTCAAGAAAAAATGCCCAAATTCACTATTCTTAAGCAAAAATGCCCTTGATTTTTCCTAAAATACCAAAATTACCCTTCCCTTCATTTACATAAACCTCCTCACTCACTAAAAGGTGTTAAATGAAATTTTATTAAAATTAGGGAGTACTTTGATATTAAACATTATAAGAGCATTATAAATTTCTCAATGAAATGTTAGGAATAGATAATTGAGGGGTCAAATAAATGTTATTAAAATTTGGGGGGTATTTTGATATATCGACTCGTATTTTTCAGATTTCTGAAAAATTTTTCGATTGTTGCCATTCTAGGATTTTTCAACTTTTAGAATTCGAATTTCAATTTCATTTTTTCGAATTTCATTATTTTACGATATATCGACTTGTATTTTTCAGATTTCCGAAGGATTTTTCTATTGTTGCCATTCTAGGGTTTTTTAACTTTTAGAATTCGAATTTCAGTTCCGTTTTTTCGAATTTCACCGTTTTACGATATATCAACTTGTATTTTTCAGATTTCTGAAGGATTTTTCAATTGTTGCCACTCTAAGGCTTTACAACTTTTAGAATTCGAATTTCAGTTTCGTTTTTTCGAATTTGACCGTTTTACGATATATCGACTCGTATTTTTCAGATTTCCGAAGAATTTTTCAATTGTTGCCATTCTAGGGTTTTTCACCTTTTAGAATTTAAATTTCAGTTCCGTTTTTTCAAATTTCACTGTTTTACGATATATCGACTCGTATTTTTCAATTGTTGCCATTCTAGGGTATTTCAACTTTTAGAATTCAAATTTCAGTTTCGTTTTTTCGAATTTCACCGTTTTACGATATATTGACTCGTATTTTTCAGATTTCTGAAGAATTTTTCGATTGTTGCCATTCTAGGTTTTTCAACTTTTAGAATTCGAATAAAGCCAAGTTCTTTCGAATTTCACTGTTTTACGATATATCGACTCGTATTTTTCAGATTTCTAAAGGATTTTTCGATTGTTGCCATTCTAGGGCTTTTCAACTTTTAGAATTCGAATTTCAGTTCTGTTTTTTCAAATTTCACCGTTTTACGATATATCGACTCGTATTTTTCAGATTTTCGAAGAATTTTTCTATTGCTGCCATTCTGGGGTTTTTCACCTTTTAGAATTCAAATTTCAGTTCCGTTTTTTTGGATTTCACCATTTTACAATATATCGACACATATTTTTCAGATTTCAGAAGAATTTTTTAATTGTTACCATTCTAGGGTTTTTCAACTTTTAGAATTCAAATTTCAGTTCTATTTTTTTGAATTTCATCATTTTACGATATATCAACTCGTATTTTTCAGATTTTCGAAAATTTTTTTTGATTGTTGCCATTCTAGGGTTTTTCAACTTTTAGAATTCGAATTTTAGTTCCATTTTTTCAAATTTCACCGTTTTACGATATATCAACTCGTATTTTTCAGATTTCCAAAGGATTTTTCGATTATTGCCATTCTAGGGTTTTTCAACTTTTAGAATTCGAATAAAGCCAAGTACTTTCGAATTTCACCTTTTTACAATATATCAAATCGTATTTTTCAAATTTTCGAAGAATTTTTCGATTGTTGCCATTCTAAGGTTTTTCAACTTTTAGAATTCTAATTTCAGTTCCATTTTTTCGAATTTCATCGTTTTAGGATATATAAACTCATGCTTCATAGTAACATCACTCAAATCACATATCCATATATAACCACAGATAAAGTATATCATACACATATGCACATACAATAAATATATACATCTAAACATAGGAAGAATAATAAATAAACAATGAGTCAGCTAAATATACATCCGTGAGCTACTCGATATAGTGAAAATACAACTGCGCCTCTAAACGTTGATGCATAGAGGTAGACGACTCTCGGGGAAAATCGTAGCTCCGTTACAACGCCAAACACTCAAAAAATCGTAACATAAACACGCCACAGTCACCGGAGCCCAATCCCTGCTGAGGGACATCCGTCGCTCGATGCAAAGTGAGGGAATCACGTCGTGGAGTCCTTTCAGAAGCTATCCAAAAACTCATCACCTCTAATAACGCGGGAATGAATGTCATATACGGTCGCATGCGCTACTCACGAGTCCCCATATTCCCCGAATATGATACCTTCGAATCGTATACCGTAATCGACCACTCACGAAAATCTATAACTCCGACAACTCAATGTGCGTTGTTGAAGTTTATAGGGATGTAAACCTATAAACAGTGACAAATTTTAGTTAATTATTGTTGTCATCAACCAATTCAATGGAATAGAAATATATATACACTATACCTGATCGACCATCTCCCATGGTTTGTACAACAATCCCAATGTGTACGCTACGTCAACCATCCTCGTGAAGAGCCCCGAAAACTTAAACTCATCAATCGGTGTAGTCTACTAACTCTTCCAAGCCATCTCAATATGGCCTTCAAAGAATGTGTGGGCAGTCGTCCAATGCTAGGAAACAGTGGCACGGTGCTCATCCTGCTACCGACGTAATAAAGCCAAAAAAGAATCCACATGCTAAAATGGTATAAACAAGTTCACATGTGTTAGTTGTTGGTAAATATATCAAACTTTTTCTTGAATTATATAGTATAGACAACTTATATCGTCGGTCAGCCACTGGTACAACTCTACCACAAGCCGCCAAAAACTGTCATTTGACTTCGACCCGATGAAGTAGACATCATGTGCGTCGGAAGCCACAGCTCTGGTGTACCACGTGAGGAAAGATTCCTCACGCTCTGAGGCAGAGGATGGAATGGTCCTAAGTTACCATTTTGCCCTCCCTTTGAGTGGATTCATATACGGGGTGTAAACCAGCGGACCCTTCTAGACGATCCAGCCACGTGCTGTACGAATCATCTGCATGATCCCAAAAAATAATTAATTCATCATTTATCCTACGTAACAATTAGCATTAATCGATTTATTTTACCTTCTTCATGTATGCAGAAGGAGGTTTACCTGGAGAATCCTGAATCACGGTCAAGTCCACCACGTGTGCTCCCTCGGCAGACTAGAAAATTGTAATTTTGAACATCTCAGTGATCAATATATACAAATATTTATATACTAAGTATGATTGATATACCTTAATATGGATGACCGCAAAATCGTCCTCCTGAAAGTCCTCTTCCTGTGAACCAATATCCACTATCTTTTTGGTCGAGCTTGGGATATCAGTAAGTAACCATAATCGCTCGTCCTAAAAAAGAGTCAAAACATCATTAAATAAACAATATAATTGAAAAAACAGATCAATCAATGACATTTTAAAAAAAAAGTTAACCTCAACTTTCGGGGAAGGTGTCCGGGGAGAACCCTCGATCGATAATATATCAATACCGGTTCCCTATATGCATGAAAAGGACAAAATGGTAAATGATATTTCATATAAAATATAATATCACATCTAAAAGTCGATATAATGTATAATAATTATCATACCTCATGTGGAGGATCTAAAAAACCTATATGAGATCCGACCGGATGGCCTTCATGAGAAAGACCCTATACGAATGGTAAATGATGCAACAGAAGGGCTAACCGGTGCGTGCTCCTGGCGACTATCGTAAGATAATAGTAATAATAACTTAATTAGTGACATTTCATATATAACAATACTATAATATAATAATGACATTTAACAATAAATATAAATTTGAAATGTCATACGGACCTTGTGTGGGTGATGGGATGGTATTGCAGTATCAATGGGGGATGTCAGTCGGATATCGTCATCACTCTCCTGTATGAATGTAATAATAGTTGTTAGAATAATAACACTGTAGACATTTTTTATAAATTATAAATTAGAAGTGGTTTTACAACCTGAGCGATGGGGGCTAGATATGTACGTGTGATGATGTCCTCCAAACGAGTCATACGATCCTCTAATCGGGTCATCTGGGAAGAGATATCGTCGCGAAAACTCGATATCTCATGTAAAATCGTAGCACCCCAGTGCATTAATGTAGCATCTAATGTAGAAATACTGGATGCTACGAATGGGGGACACTGCTCAGTGGAATGATAGGTAGTGCAGTCCTTTACTCTAGAATGGTCCTCCACTCTAGGACGGTCTGTCATCCGTGGGCTCTGAACTACAGGGGAACATATAAGCTGCTCCATAACAGGAGGCTGAATAGGCTCCTCATGTGTTTCAGAAGTCTCGACGGGTACAGCTGAAGGTCCTGAGGCTAGAGAAGCCCCGTCTCTAGTCTCAGTCGAAACTGAAAAAGATGAGAAGGAATCAACATCGGGTAAACTAGTGTACTCACGAATCTCAGCGTATCATGGTAAACCCTTCTTGATCGATGATGGACAAAGAGGGAATGTGACATCCTCCTAATGATGAAGATATATAAGTCAAAATAATTGTAACATATAATGAATTAATCGACTTATTAATTAATTAGTACATACTGGATCACCAGTAAAAATACGACCTATATGAGTCCAACTAGGGACGTCTCGCGTACGCCACCTAAACATCCATGGGGACGAATAGGGATCAACAAGGTTAATCCAATCGTGTAACGTGTCCAGAGTTTCATATATCCAATACTACAATATAATCATTTACGATTACAATAAATCAATTCATATTTTTTCAAATTAATATATATAATCAATAAATTAAAACTAACCTGAAATGCGAAAGGAAAATTCGTAGAGATCGTATCTACGCATCTCAAGCATCTGTTCGGAGCACACTCTGTCACTCGCCTGTGACATAGACTCATATGTCATTTGCCACACGAGGACACCCCAGGGGTAGGAATTAAACCCGTCCAGATGATCGACCAACTGTAAATACTCTGAAGACACCTTCTTTCGTCGATCATTCCCTAACAAAACCAAGTGAAGAACATACAATAAGACCATCTTGACTGTGTCAATATCGTCATCCCCCCACGACCTCGACGAGAAAACACGCTCTAGGTCATAATACTACACATTTGGATAATCTCGAAAGTACGTATCTCTGATCCTATGTCTGGAGGAGCGAGGAATATATGAAGAAATATCAATGCGTCGGCTAAACGAAAGACTCATCACCAAAGCAAACTCAAACGGGCTAAAACGAACATCAACCCCGCTAATCCGAAACCAAAACTCGTCTCTAGCAGAGAATCGATGTAGCTGCCGTAGTATAAATGAATGAACTAATATACCAGAGAATTTGGTCTCGGGTAAACGAAGAAGATACATGAAACATGTCCTCTCAAATAGTCATAGCTGCTCTAGGGTTAGTGTAGATGTAATCCTAGATAATGTTGTGCGTGTGCACGACATATCAGATCTGTTTGGAAGTGTCTGGACTCATCGGGGATTCGTAGCTCGCTTTCAACATGTCTTCTTTTGCGAGAAATATCCTACGAAAATTTACAAAATTCGTTAGTCATTCATAAATAGCAAATATGTAAACAAATGTCTTCATGGAAAAATCATAAAAAGAAAAAAAATACAAAACAATAAAAAAGGTGATCGAAAAATTTTAAAAATAAGATTTCAGGATTGTAAAACAATTAAAAGGAAAAAACAGAACTGAAATTCGAATTCTAAAAGTTGAAATACCCTAGAGTAACAACAATAAAAAAATTCTTCGAAAATATGAAAAATACGAGTCGATATATCGTAAAACGGTGAAATTTGAAAAAATGAAACTGAAATTTGAATTCTGAAAGTTGAAATACCCTAGAATGATAACAATCGAAAAATTCTTCGAAAATCTGAAAAATACGAGTCAATATATCATAAAACGGTGAAATTCGACAAAACAGAACTAAAATTCGAATTCTAAAAGTTGAAATACCGTAGAATGACAACAATCGAAAAATTCTTCGAAAATATGAAAAGTACGAGTCGATATATCGTAAAACGGTGAAATTCAAAAAAACGAAATTGAAATTCGAATTCTAAAAGTTGAAAAACTCTAGAATGGTAACAATTGAAAAATTCTTCAGAAATCTGAAAAGTATGAGTCGATATATCGTAAAACGGTGAAATTCAAAAAAACAGAACTGAAATTTGAATTCTAAAAGTTGAAAAACCCTAAAATGGTAATAATAAAAAAAATCCTCAGAAATCTGAAAAATACAAGTCGATATATCGTAAAATATGTTCGAAAGACACAAAATCGAAAAACTTAGTCTCAAATTCGAAAACTACATATGGAAAAATCTTAAAACAGAAAAAACGGATATAAAATTCGAAAACTATACATCGAGAAACCCTAGATGTGAAAAATATCAATTTACCCCCTGAGAAAATTTCTATTACAAACAGGTCCAAGATTTATCCCTTGCCCTCTCAGTAATTTTTGAATCTATTACCGCCCTTGCAGTTGTAAAATAGTTAATTTTCACCCCAACCCACTATTATTCCCCAGCAGTCCACTGTTACATGGGAAATTTCAGAAACGCCTACAGTAGACTAAAATATTACGACCAGATCCCTAAGTTTTTAAAAAATCCCTTAACCCCCCTAACCCACTGTCACAGTGGGACTGTTCTTCGTCACAGTGGAAAAGCGTCGGAGTGTCGAATGCTTTGGACCAATTTTTCGACCAAAAATCGGTCATTTCAGCTTCCAATTTCAACATTAATCGAATCTACATAGTCTATAGCACAAAACCCCTCAACAAATTCAACGAAAACAGCCAAGTATCAAAACATATTAAACATTGTACAAAATCGAAACCCTAATATTTCAAACCGCAAAATCTCACTCAAATTAGAGAAGATATACTAACCTTCTTGACCATTTTCGCTCGTCGAAAAGCAAGAAAATCAACAGAAATCGGCTTGACAGTGGGACGACAGTGGGCGACGGTTCACAGTGGGAAAAAAGTCTATTTTTCTTTGGATTTGCACAGTGACAGTGAACGTTTCATAGTAGGAAATATGAAATTTTGCCTTGTTTATATATAGGGGTAGTTTAGACATTTCACAAATATTGGGCATTTTTGCTTTAATATGAATTTTTTGGACAATTTCGCTTAAGTCCCCTTACTTTTGTCTATTTTTTATAATTTCCCTTAAAATAATATCAAGTATCATCCCTGAAGGCCGTTTTCTAACGACAAGACCTCAAATCAGAAGGGTTGAATTGTACTATCATGTCTTACCATTGCGTTAATATAAAATACTACTGAAACATTAAAAAAATAAATAAATAATAACATCTTGCATTGACTATTTAAAAACTATATGCAACCCCTCCCATTAGTTTTGGATCAGACCAGTTGGTGGACTAGAGTTGACCAAAGTAAGTGCAAATTTGTCCCCGGGTCTCTTCTCGTTAGTATAACCTAAAATTTCTTCCCAAAGTTAAATGCTATATGTTAAATGTATTTTTTATCTTAAAAAAAAAATATGTTCAAAGAAATAAAATAAAGGCCAAAAGATTGATTCCCACCCATGGTATAGTGAATTCCCAAACTTCCACCCTTCAACTTTCAAAACCCCAAACATCCACCCATGATTTGAAAAACTAACACCTACCCTCCAAACTTAAGTTAAGGTTAAAGGCAAAATCATCATTTAACAATAATATTTAAAGTTTATACATTTTACCCACTTAATTTGAAAAACTAACAATTTTCCCCAAAATTAAGTTTTGAAAAGTGACATTTCCCCCTACCTAGGGTTTCCAATTTCGTCGGTAAATTTTTGGCCAATGATAGTCGATCTCTATTCCTCCCTGAGTAGTCTCTCCCTCCGATGCTCAATATCAGACCGACAACGTCTGGATTCGATAAAATCCAGACATCCAGATGAAGAGTCAAAACTCTTTGTCTGAATCTTCATCGTCCAGATGAAGTCGACTTCATCTAGAAGACAAAGATGATCCAGATGAGGAGATCGGTCTCTTCTGGACCGTCGTCGCCATCCATATGAAACTGACTTCGTTTGGACATGAAGATCTAGATGAAGAGTTTCTACTTTTCATTTGGATTTCATCAAATCCAGATATCGTCGGTCCGACATTGAGCACCAGAGGGAGAGACGACACCGGAAAGGAGAGAGATTGGCCATTGTTGGTCGGAAATTCGTCGATGAAATTGGAAACCCTTGGTAGGGGGAAAATGTCACTTTTCAAAACTTAATTTTGGGGAAAATTATTAGTTTTTCAAATTAAGGGGTTAAAATGATGTGAACTTTAAATATTATTGTTAAATGATGATTTTGCCCTTAAACTTAACTTAATTTTGGATGATAGGTGTTGGTTTTCTAAATCATGGGTGGGTGTTTAAGTTTTTGAAAATTGGAAGATGGGAGTTTAGGAATTGACTATACCTTGGGTGGGAATAAGACTTTTGGCCTAAAATAAAATGCAAATAGGCACAATTTTTTTTTACACCCAAATTTTGCCTCATTTATTTTATCGTCATTTAAGTTCAAAAATGACATATTTCCACTCATGATTTAGTACTGTGAGTGAAATTTAACTAAATGCTAAAGTTTTTGAAAAGATGAAAATGCCCTTTTATTGACTTTTTATTGTTTATTAAAACTGAAATTATTAATTTTTTTCCAACAATGGTTTATATTAATTTGGATAATAATTATAAAAATAAAATTAGCAATTAAAAAGAGTCATCAACAAGCTAGCCAATTGCAAACCTAGCTAGATTGTATCAAGATGGTGTGAGTCGGCCAAACAGCACCATGTAAAATGTGATTTCACACCATCTCAAATATTTGTATAGTGTAGTTAAGGTTTTATATTTTTCAAATGGAGACAGGGGCTAGCCGATTAATTTCCCAATTGGTGACATTGGTGAAGGAAATGTAATGTAATTTGTTTGTAATTCGAAGTTAATATACCCTATAATGTATGTTCTACAAACTGAAAAAAATACATTTTGATTATTAAAACTAATGTTTGAATTTTAACCGTAGATGACAAATACTGTTTTGAACCTTAAAGGGTAGGAATTTCAAAAAAGGCAATCCTTGGGTAGGAAAATGCCTCACTTTTTTTTGCATTTTTTTAATTAAGATAACAATCCAAATATTTTTATAAAATAACAACTCTATTTAAATATATAAGAAAAAAATAGATTAGACTAATAATATTTAATCCAGATGACAATTCTAATAAATATATAAAATATTTATAATATTTAATCAGATCGAATTCCATCGTAAAAATTTAGAGTTTCCTAATATTACATTTTCTCATAAAATATTAATAATAATTATAAGTTAATAGAATGAAAAAAAATTGTGGCTGCAATCTATTGAGATCACACATCAATCTCCAAGCCTGCAATCCCAATAATACATGGACAACACACTACTAATTAGCCATGGTGGTTAGAAATGGCAACTAGGTGGGGTAGAGCCAAATTTTTCATTCCCTATTCCCGTAGGATGAAGTTTTCATGCCCTCATCCTCGCTTCAATGTATATTAGAGAATAGTGAAAAGAAAAAAAGAAGGAAGAAGAGTGAAACCAAGGGTGGTCTGTCTGTTCTTCTAGGGAAAGGAGATTTAGAGGGTAGGAGAAAACAAAAGAAAATTGCCATGTTCCTCATGCTCCTCTTGACTTTTGGAGTATGTACACCAAAATCTAATCGATAAAAACAACTATAAATTTGTCTAGGAAGTCTTGAAATACCTGATTCATAAGTCCACGAATATTGTGGGGCATTTGTCAAACCAAAAGACATTACCACAAATTCAAAATGCCTATATCTTGTCCTAAAAGTTGTCTTAGATATACCTTTCACGACTACTCTTACTTGATCATAATTGTTAGTATATGTCCTAGAAATCATTTGTGTTGTTAGTTTTAAGACGTTTCATTTTATATATAATTATAATTTCTTAATTACGAGATTGTATTTCTTTGTTTAGATACGTAAACTGCTTCATATACTTATTTGAATATAAAGTATGTATATGAATTGTTCATATAATTCATTTCATCAATAAACAAAATTATCAAAATATTTCCTATGAATGTGATATTATTTGGCCAATAATGTCATACATTAGACATACTTAATACCTTTGTTGAATGTCATGAGATGATATTCGTATGGATGACAGTGGCGGTCATGTCACTAAGACACTAGTGTGAATTAATAGTTAATGAACTATTTCTCAAACATGAACGATAAATCACATGGATATTGTAATGTAGTTGATGACTTATCATGTTGTTGTACTAGTATATGGAATAATCTTTTGACCTAAGATATTATGATCGCATCCGATACAGATGCGTATGGTTCATATAGTGTATAAATATGAAACTAGTCTAGTCTTGTATGATAAAGCAAAGTTGGTCATATATTCTTCATATATAGAGATGAATGATGATCAAGAGGGAAACTATTGAATTGAAGTTATTGGATTTGGAGTATTCACTGACCCAGTAATTATCTAGTTAAGAGTTTTTACACGAACATCAATCAATATTGGAAACAAAAAATTTCTAGCCAAAGTTTAATATAAGTCATAAGAAGGATAGTTCGTGATGATGTGTTTTAAATATATCAATGGATGATTTGGAAAAATATCGAGATTAGAGTTTTGATGAACCATAAACTCGTACTCGATCAAGATTTAATAAAGGAAAGGTCTTACCTACACTGAACATATAATCGAAAACAAGTTTGATGGAGTGTGTCTTCATCATGGTTTAGGGATTATAATATATTACTAGATGTTTATTATAGTCATTGAGTCTTTAGACATGTTTTTGATTTATCTGAAGTCGACTCCCAGTTACGTCACAATGAACTTAGATATTCACACCAATAAACCGAGTGTTTTTGAGAGACAAAGAATTGATTATCCGAGGATCGTTAACATCTTCCAAGGTTAATAAAGGTAACATTATACAAAGTATTATATGAATGTGAAAAATAACATTTTAAAGGTTAATGTGTCAATTAGATAAAACATGGGTGGTTAATGTATATATTAGATATACAAGCATGACTATTAAGTAAACTATGTTAATTATAAGGTTTCATGCAATATTATTGAATTTCAATTTAGTCCACCATTATATAAAGCAAACTCGAGTTCATTTTATACAATTGAATTCATTTTGAGCTAAAAATCTCTCTCACCTCTCTTTGGCCATGGCCAAACACTAAGGTTTGGTGCAACTTTTAGAGGTTTCACAAGTGTGTTCTCCGGTCCATCATCTTCATCAGAGAAAAAGCTTAGAGAAGGTAAAATACTAACCATTCTTTCAAGCCATTGTTTCTCCCTTTCACCATGCAACTTTGCTAGCATGTTTATGTACATGCATTACCATTTTCTATCACCATTATCATCCATTTTTTTGAATTGGTATTAAGGCCATTTTATGCTCCTTGCATGTACCTTTTAAGCTAAAAATTATGTTTTTATACATAATGGTATGTATGGCTCAGATGGTTAATCATGCATGTACCTTGTTTGCATAAAATGTGTTTTATCAAGATTATTCAAGCTTGTTCCATTCTGCCAAGCTAATTTGTTGATGATTTCCGTTTGTTCAAGTGTTCTAATGATATTGAGTTGAAGAACACAACATTTGAAGCATGTTTTGACGCATTAAAGTCATGTATAAATGAATGGTTTCATCAATTACATAAATGGATCCTTGAATACTACATGCATGTGTTTGTTTGGCTTAAAAAATTGAATTTTCATCATGAAATATATTATGCATGTCTCTTCCGTTATGATGTTTTGATGTAAAGTACATGAAACATGCATGTGGAATTTGCATGAATAACTTGAAGTGTGTATAGACATATTGAATTAACATACATATAATTTTTGAAATTTTGAAAGGATCAATGAATAGCATATGTTGATATGTAGTTACTTGTTTGCATGTCATGTTAATGTTTAAAGTTGAAAGATTTTGATTTCATGTCGCTTATAGGCCATTCGGCCAATGTATGTGTTTTGATACATTATTTTGCTTGAATCATATTTTATGTATGTGTGCTTTTTTTTTTTTTTTTTCAAAAATGATGAGTTATGTGTGGTGACATATAAATTCATGTGGATGTTAATATTGATTCAAAAAATTTTGGTTAAACATGTTAAATGTTTATGCTTTAATGGTGATTGAAGTAAATTTGAATGAAGCATAAAGTATATGCAAGAATTATATTTGCATTTTGATGGAAAGCATGGTTGTATAAGAAATGGGACTATAGTTCATATGATGAATGATATGAGATGCATATATGTCATGAAACCTTATGCATAATTTAATTTAATGGTGATTAAATTATCAAATTATGCATGACTACATGTCAATTTACATTTAATGTTGATTAAGTGTAAAAGTTTGATTTATGTTGGCATAATAAGAGATATATTGATTTAATATAATTAAAGAATGAAAAATGTTCCATATACCCTTATATAATCGTGAACTAAATATAGGTAATTTGTTATCTAAGATAAATATTATGAATAATTACACTATATGCATCATAATATTTATTCTTAAATCCTTGAATAAATATGTTGCTTATTTTTGTAGCATGCCTAATGTTTATTTATATTATGAATAAATTCACAACAGTTTATAAATATTTATTTAGTTGGTGGATGAATATTCATTTGGGATGTTCATGAGTCTTATTTGTGATTTTTTTTAAAACTAAAGTAAGAGTAATTGACATGAAATATTCTTTCATTAAGTGGCATGTAAGAATCAATTTTATTTACTTTAATTTATGTAAATCGAGTTTGCATGCCCAAGATCAAATTGTAATTGCATCAGTTTGATGGAGACTCTAGCAACATTCAAATGATGATCCATTCAAAGATATAGACTTAGGTGAATAGTTTGCCTTTAGGATGTAATTTTGAAAAACTCATGATCATCCCACCATGTTTTATTTTATGCATATGTGATGTATGTATGTTGTTTTTTAATACTTTAGTTTTGAAAACTAACAATTTCACCCTAACCTCATTTTTTATAGTTTTGAAAAGTGACTCCCCCCCTCCCCCCAACTCTAGGTTTCATCTCTTAAAGTTTTTTGTTTTTACAGTCGTGCCCCCCTCGTAATTTTTTGAAAAGTTTGTTTAACCCGCTATGTAGTTTCAATGTGCTGCCTTTTCTTCGGCGACCTCCTACCTTTGTCTTTGACTGCCTTTCTACTTAAGAATAAATTGTCATCAACCCAACACCCATCTCTAGCGAAAAGAGGACAAAGAAGGTGTTGAAACACCATCGAGAAGCGCTTGAAACATTTTCATGCTTAGTTTGGAGTTCTCCATCCATTAAAGCTAACATGTAGCCTTGAGCTCTCCTATTATCCTCAATCCATTTTTCAAATGTTTTTCGTTCTTCTTCAAGAGCATTCAAAGCTATGTTGATAGGAAGTGGTGCTTCCAAGACGTGGGCTATCTCTTTGAAATCCATAACTATTCTACGTCTATCTCTTTGAAATCCATAACTATTCTAAGATTTCTTAGCCGATCCTTAAAGTTTGGTCCAATTAGTATGTTGTTATCCATTATTCTTAGGAGTCTATTGTTTGCCATTTTTAGTAATTCACAATTTAAGAAAAACTATAAAGGAAAATAAACTTCATTAGTGTCTTGTATAATTAAACCTCTTGCATAATCATATCGGCTCCTACTGTTTTATTCAAATCTAACACTCTTGGATAGGATCCAAAAATTCTTGTTAGATTAAATTTTTTGCAGAGAATCAAATTCTTACATAAATCTTGGACAATTAATTTTAGTAAGTAGGATACCATTTCCTTTTATATCTATATATAAGACTGGATTCATATTTCTTGCTTTTAACTTCAGATACCTTAAATGATGGAAATTTTGGTACTCTAGGCTAATTAAATCTGAACTATTATGCTATTTTAAAATAATATTTTCATCATGTCCTCACATCCTGGATATTAAAGTTTATGTGGGAAGAATATAAAGGGGATTTTGAAATGATAATGGATATGTGTATATGTGTATAATTCCATTTCCAAGATTTTACCTGCCAAAAGAGATTAAAAAAATTCCCATCGCTTCAATTAGCTTAAATGTGATGACATAAAAATTCCTCAAGAGCAATCAATATGCCTAAAGTGAAGAGAAGAAATCACACAAACGAGGCTCCCACTAAGGGAGTTTATATTTAAAATTGTTTCGGAGTCTCATATTACTTGAGTATTTTTTTAACTAGAATGATGCCACTGATATTAATAAATTTTATTGTGTTATTTGATTTCATAACCTAGTTTCATTGTTTTCCAACACCGTTCAGTTTGTCCTCGAGGCGAATCACAATTCAGGTATTGATGAGTAAAAGTTCCAATTACTCTCCAGAATTCCATCACAAATAATTTGTAATTAAGTTCTTATAATATAGAATGAATTATCACTATGAAATAAATTGCATCATCAGTTACCTAAGAGTCCAGTTCCACAAAGTGGCAAATAATTTAATTCCGCATGATACAGGCCTAACAATCCAATTTGGAAAAAATAACAAGTAATTTAATTACTAGCCTAAACCTTTAATAATGAGGACAGTTGACAGCATGATTTTCCAAGGCCAACAAAGAAGAAAATTTTTATGAACAAATGAATTATGGGTTTAACTCAGGCCACCAGAGACATGAAATTACCTTTGTTAAGCTCATATATTACTTTTTATAAAGTCAGTGATAAATATTGAAAGGTTTATCTCATTTATTATCATAATGTTCCTTAATCTTTTTTTTCTCTATTTTATAGTTATTGGACAACCGATATTGGTATTCTAAGTATCTGTAACTAAGCCATATTAATTTCCTGATACAAAATATTGCATTTCTTTTATTATAGTCTACTAATATGGATAAGATGTCCATATTACTTCGGCATGGACAACCTGTCACTTCATCTTTTGAAGGAGAAAGGACTTATAAATTGGATCAAGTCTCCCACCACCTGAATGAATTACAAGTGTTATCACAATTTCAATAAATTTTAATTTGATAACTGATTTCATAAGCTCATCCTTACAAATGTATTATTAGAAAATTATATAATTTTTATATAACCGAACAAATATAATAAATTTTTTAAAAAAAATCAAACACAACCAAATTCAATTTCTTCATCAAAATGTTAAACAAAGTCAAAATATCAAACTATCAATAATTCATAATCTTTACAAAATAATAATTGTTCTACGCTATTTACTAATTTCTACACTCATCATAAAATTACGAAATTTTGAAAAATTTTACTAGACATATATATGAAGGAACCTCCAGAAAATTTTCAAATAAAAATGAATTTAATGTCAGTTTAAAAATTAACAAAATAAGAATATCAGTGCTCTCTAGAATATTAGTTTCTACTACAACGACCAAGCCTACTTTTAATACTATTCTAACAAAAAATGCCTTTAGTAAATATTAAAAAAGAAAAAAAACATACCTTTTTGAGTAAGAAGGAAACATAATTTGAGATTTATTGTAACACTTCATATAATAATGGTTGTAGTACATTAAACTAAGGACATACATAGCTTCAAAACGGAAGATAAACCACAGAATTTTCTTAAAATAATGCCAGAGTTAATCCAAAGACTATTTAAGAAATTATAAAACATAAACCTCCATCTTCTTATGTAGAACCAATCTACTTTAGGTTCATTGTCATCGTTTCCCTCATTGTAGTTTGATGTTGTGATAATCACACCACAATTCTTTGGAAGAGGAGGTCCACAAAGATCATTACCAGTGAAACAAGAAACATCAAACCTTTGTATCCAAGTGTTTAAAAAAATCTTTCCAATTAACTTGTTATTGGAAAAGTTCAAATAACTCAAAAATGTTAAATTTGAAATGCTTTGTGGGATTTTACTAGAAAGTTTATCGCTAAAAAAATCAGTAGACTCAATTGATCTCATAATACCAATATTCTTAGGAATTGTACCTATAAAGTGATTAAGTGATAGATTCAATGCTTGCAATGCAATAAGATCTGTCACTTTCATGGGAAACTCTCCAGAGAAATTATTTTTGGAGAGATCTATTATTCTCACCCATTGGAGGATTGTGTTATATTGGATCATTTGACCATTATTTACAAGTAATCTTGAAATAATTCTTTGGTTTCTCTATATCGTAGATTTGAGCTTTCTCTCAAAAGGTTTGTGATGACACTGAAGTTATTGATACATCTTGACACAGTTATGTGAAAATTATTACAAGCAATGTTTAAGATTTATAGCAAAGCAATATAGCAAAGTTCTCTTGATAAAAGTCCATGAAACTTGTTTGATTGAAGATTGAGAATTACCATTTTATGAAAACTTACTCCCAACCATGTTGGAACATTCCCAACAAAAGCATTTTCACCAAAATCAAGTGTAACTATCTTCATACAATTTTTGAGTGAAGCAGACACAGTTCCTAAGAAGTTGTTTTTGTGAAGATGTAGATATTGAAGGGAATTTAAAGATCCAAAAGAGATTGGAATGTTCCACTAAATTTATTTGCATGCATATATATATATATATATATATGTATGTATGTATATATTACCTAGTGTATTTCTATTGCAATAATTTAAAAATAATTTCTTGTGATTGCATGATTTCCAGTTTTCTAATAGATATGTCTAATCTTCACTATCACTTGAAATTAGACCCAACAAATATATCGGTCTGGTTGGATACAAGTTGGGTCAATACGGATACATGTAAAATGAGTATGGATTAAAACAAGTTGAGTTATATAGATAAAAATTTATAGAACTCATACCCAACTTTATAGGTATGAGTAAACCGACAGGTAACCACGAAGCTTTTATAATTAATTTATATTTAAATTTTTTTTTTATATAGTTGAAAAACAATCCTATGTAAATAATAAGGATTGTTTAGAAGTATGTCAGTAGTGAGCGTTGTATTGTGAGAGCTCAAACTGACAATGGTGGAACCTTGAAAAGTGCTTCTACTCATCAAAACCTCAAAGATATTATTCATGATATCAAGACTTCCAAAATCCGTGTAATCCACCATTTATTTTGGCTTTATAGATTCAATTTTGTTGTTTACTTAATGAGTATTCTTTCTTTAAAATTGCCATTGCAGACAGTTATTAATTACAATGCATCATGATAAGTTTCTGGTTTAACAAATTCCTTGTTATACATGTTGTGAGAATTATATTAATATGCTCAGAACAAGGTATTCCATGATATATTTACTCATAATTTTTTTTTTAAAGTCAAAACATAATTATATCAAGAAATATCCATACTTTTTGGGATATGTTAGTGGTGGATTTCTCTTTTTATATGTTAGTTTGAAAATTTAGCAAAATTTTTGAGTTTGGTTGATAATAAAGAAGGGAGAAGACTGTTATTATATTTTTGAAAAAATTGTGGGTAACTCACGGGTAAACCCACCAAATCGTCATATAATAATGGTTGTAGTACATTAAACTAAGGACATATATGGCTTCAAACGGAAGATAAACCACAAAATTTTCTTAAAATAATGCCAAAGTTAATCCGAAGACTATTTAAGAAATTATAATACATAAACCTCCGTCTTCTTATGTAGAACCAATCTATTTTAGGTTCATTGTCATCGTTTCCCTCATTGTAGTTTGATGTTGTGATAATCACACTACAATTCTTTGGAAGGGGAGGTCCACAAAGATCATTACTAGTGAAACAAGAAACATCAAACCCTTGTATCTAAGTGTTTAAAAAAATCTTTCCAATTAACTTGTTATTAGAAAAGTTCAAATAACTCAAAAACGTTAAATTTGAAATGCGTTGTGGGATTTTACTGGAAAGTTTATTGCCAGAAAAATCATCAGACTGAATTGATTCATAATACCAATATTTTTAGGAATTATACCTATAAAGTGATTGACTGATATATTCAATATTTGCAATGCAATAAGCTCTGTCACTTTCATGGGAATCTCTCCATAGAAATTATTTTTGGAGAGATCTATTATTCTCACCCATTGGAGGATTGTGTTATATAGTGTTATATTGGATCATTGGACCTTTATTTACAAGTAATCTTGAAATAATTCTTTGGTTTCTCCATATCATAGATTTGAGCTTTCTCCAAAACGGTTTGTGATGATACTAAAGTTATTGATACATCTTGACACAGTTATGTGAAAATTATTATAAGCAATGTTTAAGATTTATAGCAAAGCAAGATAGCAATGTTCTCTTGATAAAAGTCTATGAAACTTGTTTGATTGAAGATTGAGAATTATTATTTTATGAAATCTTACTCCCAACCATGTTGGAACATTCCCAACAAAGCATTTTCACCAAAATCAAGTATAACTATCTTCATACAATTTTTGAGTGAACCAAGTTTAGTTCTTAAGAAGTTGGTTTTGTGAAGATGTAGATATTGAAGGGAATTTAAAGATCTAAAAGAGATTGGAATGCTTCCACTAAATTTATTTGCATATATATATATATATATATATATATATATATATATATATATATATTAACTAGTGTATTTCTATTGCAATAATTTAAAAATAATTTCTTGTGATTGCATGATTTCCAATTTTCTAATAGATATGTCTATCTTCACTATCACTTGAAATTAGACCCATTCCAAATGTATTGGTCTGGTTGGATACAAGTTAGGTCAGTACAAATACATTTGAAACGAGTATGGATTAAAACAAATTGAGTTATATAGATAAAAATTTATAGAACTCATACCTAACTTTACAGGTATGAGTAAATTGGCAGGTAACCTATGAAGCTTTTATAATTAATTTATATTTAAACTTTTGATTTTTATATAGTTGAAAAACAATCCGATGTAAATAATAAGGATTGTTTAGAAGTATGTCACTAGTGAGTGTTGTGTTGTGAGAGCTCAAACTGACAATAGTGGAACCTTGAAAAGTGCTTCTACTCATCAGAACCTCAAAGATACTATTCATGATATCAAGAGTTCCAAAATCCATGTAATCCACCATTTATTTTGGTTTTATAGATTCAATTACTTAATGAGTATTCTTTCTTTAAAATTGTCATTTCAGACAGTTATTAATTACAATGCATTATGATAAGTTTCTGCTTCAACAAATTCCTTGTTATACATGTGAGAATTATATTGAAACGCCCAGGACAAGTTATTCCATGATGTATTTACTTATATATATATTTTTTAAGTCAAAACATAATTATATCAAGAAATATCCATACTTTTTGGGATATGTTGGTGCTGGATTTCTCTTTTTATATGTTAGTTTGAAAATTTAGCAAAATTTTTGAGTTTGGTTGATAATAAAGAAGAGAGAAGACTGTATTTTATTTTTGAAAAAATTGTGGGAAACTCACAGGTAATCCCACCCAATCATCTATAAAAATTTTAACTCTAACAGGTAGAGGTTTAAAAACTTAAAATTCAACCAGTTTTTTAGACAGATGTTCGTGGATAAGTTCTTCCTTTTGTCAGGTCTATTTAAAATATAAAATCTGATAGAAGATTTGGAAGTAGAATTGTACGATTCAAATATTCGTACTCTCACAAAAATTAACTAATCTAACCGTCCCACCAAGGTGTAAGGTAAACAAAGAGATATAATAATAAAAACAAAAATTATACGTATTTATTTTGAATATATAAATAGAAATATATTTGATATGTATTATCAAATTATTGTTAATTTTAAATTAAGAATAAAATAATATATAATTTTTTAATAATATATATCAAATATATATTTATTTACGTATTTAAAGTAGACATAGGTGATATTACTCTATTAAGAAACTAACCAAAAAAATTAGGGGGTTTTAGAATTAGCCAACTTTGGAAACCCCCATTTCATCAAAATAACTCCACTCCCAATATGAATACCCTTCTCTCATTTTTCTCAAAATTTTGAATCTTCTCACAAATCGGAAACAAAATCGTTGTACTGGATTCGAATTGAAGGCCAGTAAATTTACTTTTCTATTAACTTTTGTATCTTGAGTCAAAGTTATGACTATGTAAATTCTAGGTGACATGTGAAATTGAACAGAAGAACAAGTTTTAATCTGGATGACCTTGAGGACTCTAGAAACAGCTACAGTCAACACTTGTGAATTTGTAATTTTCAAAGGTAGATAAGCTTCACAATTCCTTCAAAGATTAAGTTCAACAAGAAATTAGCCTCATCTAGGTGAGAAGTTGAACTAATCATAGTGCTTCTCTCAAGCCTTCACCACCTACATCTCGTCAAACTCCATTAACCCTTCAGCGTTTTTGCTCCATAAATAGGTCTATTAGAGTTGATTTCTCCCACAGAAAACACAAATAACAAACTCCTCCGTTCTTCATATTCACGCGAGCTTACTTAATAATGGCTGCTTATAAGCATTCCTTTTTGTTTTCTTTGCTTGTAGGATTATCATTGTCAAGTTTTGATATGAGTCTTGCAGCTCGCCATCTTTTGGACACTCCAGCAGCATCGCCTCCAGTGTTGCCTACCATTCCACCGCTGCCGAAGGCCATATTGCCGCCATTGCCATCAATCCCAACATTACCTAAAGCTACACTTCCACCCCTGCCTTCAACTCCGTTGCCAACTCTTCCAAAACCAACGTTGCCTCCCCTTCCAAATCCAATTGTCCCAAAACTAACTCTCCCTCCATTGCCACCAACTCCTATTCCAACCATTCCCACCACAATCCCTTCAATTCCTTTCCTCTCTCCACCACCATCAAATTAGAACATTGGCTATTCTTTCAGATGCCAAACTTTGTATCAATATACAACATTCTTTCAGTGTCATTCGTTAATATTATTACTATGTTTCTGAATGTTATGTCATCGTTTTTGTGTAGCAGTGGCTTGTATTTTGTTTAAATGATGAATACATATTTTCAGATTTTTGGTTGTTTTAGTCATATAGACCCTTTTTTTTCTTAATTTAGACAAACTACAACTTAATTGAATGGTATAGTAACAATACAGAGGACCGGCGAGATATAGCAACACTATCAGCTAAATATGTGGTTGTAATTTAACCATACAATGATGACAAGAACGTTCTTTCTCTAATGCCACCACTACAAACAAGGGATTATAATGAAATCCGATGCAATGAAACTCAGTAATGAAACATATGAAATTTTTAAATCTATGAATTATCATCTCTCTCAAACATGAATCCACATCTAAGGATCATATATAAGTTTTTTCCCGAATAATGACTGATTCAATGAACTTAATGATATGGTCTCTTACGCCCCATATGCAAAATACTGCTGCCGTGTGAGTTCTGAGATTGCCATCTGGGAAAATTTGCTCATTTATAGTGGCAGCACACTGGAAATAAAGGCCAAAGCCCGGAAAAAAGAAGTGATTTTCAAAAAATTTTTAGCCCCATCTTTTACCTTAAAATTTTTTTATTAAAGGTTCTTACTTCTTATGCAAATTCAATAATTTAAAAAGAACTTATACATATGTTAACAATTTTTCTCTAGCAAGATATGAAATCTTTTAAATATCTTTTGTTTTCGTGTAAAGTTGTTTGCCCTCAAAACCTTCATAAATATAAATATCTAATTATTTGTTTCAAGTTCTTGTAATTTCTTGGCTACATGCTTAATTTTTCATTTCAACAATGTAATCGCAATAGCTTTCCCAAATATTAAACCTCGAAAACAAAAAGAACAAGAAATAAACTAATAAAGAACTTTCTAAAAATTAATCGGTAGTTTACGATTGCTTTAGGATTAGAAAGATATAAAATCAAAAAATTAATTCATGCTATGAAGAAATATTAAATGGTTTGGATTATTATTATGAGCTTTAATTTATTTATGAAATTAGGAGTTCTTATTTGTTTTTCAGTATTCTCTAGTCCGCACGATTTTTTCACTGAACAATGTTTATTCAAGGTCAAACAACTTGGGGCAATGTTGCACTTAATTTTTACATTTATTACAAGGTTGAGATTCATTGGTTTGATGCATTTCAGATTAGGATTTTTAGGTTTAGGGTTTAAATATTATTTTCGTATTTTTAGGAATTGACATTATTTTTTATATTTTAGGACAATAGGTGGAAGTAGGAAAAGGAGTTTCAAAGAAAGAAAAGAAGAAATTTGGTAATTCCCGATGGCATTAGAAAAGCCAAAAATATGAGTAGAAAAAATAAAAATCCAAATACGAGAAGGATACGAGCAAAAGAAGAAAGTAGTGGATATAACACAATGCAAATCCAAACAATATTAGAATTCCTACTTCTGCCCGAACAATCACATAACTATAAAAGGACCACTAAGCCGCACAAAAAAGAGTTCGTTGTTACACAATTCTTTCGTAGTCGACTGACACACCAATTTCTAATCTTTTGTAAGCCAAAAAGAGATGATGCATATACAGATTACAATAGCAACGAACTTGAGAACAACATATCAAAAATCTTTATCGCAAACCTTCCTAACCAAGTTCTTATGATATGTGAAAACAGCTAAGATTAGGAATGATATTACTACTTTTTTTCCAAGGGAGGATGAGACATTATACAAGGCATGGAAGAGATACAAAAACCTTCAGAGGCATTGTCGACACCATGGATTACTAGATTGGTTGGTAGTATAAACTTTCTACAATTAGTTATTAGGATAGATGAAGAACAATGTGGACATTGCAGCTAGCAATTCTTTCACGGGGATGACCACAAATAATGTTTTGCAATTTATATAAAAAATGGCAACAAGTAGTTTTTGTTGGAATAATGATATAGTTCCTAAGAAACCATAGGGAATCCTTGAGGTTGATAGTATTACTATGGTAAACAATAAACTGGATGCCCTAATTAAGCTGATAGAAAGGTTGGATATAAAAGTGGTTGATATTGTGCCCTGATGTGATATGTGTAGGGAAGGATATACAAGTATAGAATATACTATGATCACCCAATTACCAATCAATCCAAATGTGCAGCAAGTAAATCTAGTAAACGACAACCAAAAAGGTCAAGGGAAACCATACTCGAATATGTACAATCTAAGTTGCAGGAATCACCCTAATTTTGTGTGGAGTAATCAACCATGGCTCAATCTAATACAAGCCAAGCCTTTTGACCAACACCTCTAGGATTTCAGCTAAGGAATCCAACACCGCAATCCTTACATCCACCACTTCAGGAGCAAATGATAAGCCTGGAGCAAAACCATAAAGCTATTAGACATTAACCATGAAGATCGACTAAGTGGCTATGCATAATTGTATGCTAGAGGTTCAACTAAGTCAACAAGCCATTTCATCAAATTCATACGACCAAGGAAGACTGTTGAGTCAACCATAAAACCCATAAGAGCAATGTAAAGCTATTATCACTAAGAGCGGAAACATATACAAGGATTATGAAACAAAGAAGGAACTGAAGACAAGCACATAAACCTTAAAGAGTAAGTTGTATTAATAGGAAATGATATTACACAGGTTGCTAAAAAGAGTAAGATTGATGACGTTAATATTAAGGTAGATGCCCTCGAGCCAATTGATTTGACATTTGTAATTGTAATTTATCTCGTTAATTAATAAAATGATTTATATTTATTTAGTTCATATGCTTGTCTATTATATGATTGTGCGAATAACATGTTCTTAGAATGATAGAATCGTGACAAGTGGATTAGATGACTGATCCTGCAAACCTTATACACATATTATATAGCCATTCTAGAAATGTCTATAATCCCAACATTACAATGACCAATGGCACATTTAATGGTGATAGGATTATCATATTATTGAGCGACCTTACCAAAAGGTAGTGACAATTCTCACATATTGAAGTTGTTTACTGACTGCTTGGTGTAACACATAAGTGCACATTATAGACATGTTTATTCAATTGACCTCACAGAGGATATCCATATGAATAGTTGCTTTAATGTCTATGAAACAAATCCTCTAAACACTGCGAGTGCATATGATCCTTCGACTTAAGGTTGCCAAACCATTTTGTGTAAAGATCGATATGGTTGACACTATCCAACGAATCGTCATAATAGGATTATCATGAGGGTAGTGAACGACTATATCATAAGGTACATGGAAGCTATAGTTGATCAATAAAACATTCGTCACTCTTGAGCATAGGAAAAGATATCTCACATGCGAATGTTGAAAGACATTCATGACTATCTGAATCTGTAGCCATATGGGATGAGTTTGTAGCCTAATTCATGTAAGTCATTAATATGTATTAACTCATATCGAAGAACTACTAAGATAGACACACTTCGATGTCTCAACCTCGAAAGATATCAGTTGATAAAATGATTGAATTGCATGTAATTGTGATGTTGTAAAAACTTATAAAGATGTTTGTTGATACTTTATCATCTGTGTGACAATGACGTTTTATTAGAGACTAATCTTGGTCTATGTCTAAATTCGATTTGAATTCAAAACTACCAGTTTGATAGAGATCTTATAAGTCATATACATTAAGGGTTGATACAAACCAAGAGACAAAGATCATTTGATAACAATCCTAAGATCAAGGAAAAAGAGAAACATATGGATGTATTTTGACTAGAATCGTTTGGTATGCACGGTGCCATGTGGCATCATACAAATGTACAACATGGTTTCAATTAGACCCATATAAAAGTCCAACTAAGCAAGGCAAAATGATGATGTGAGTCAACTAGTTGAGTTAACTTATGGATAAGGTGTTTTAGTCAAACAAGGATTCTTCAAAGTCCTGTTTGATAGACAGTTTAGGTTGAGTTGAAATTCTAATTTAATTAGGATTCCTATGCATTAAAATTTTCAATAAATTAAGAGTCTTAATTTAACAAGAGTTCTTGGACATTTTATCACCTAAGTAGTTAAAGTCCTAACTAACTTAGAATTCATACACACTTTTTAAATAAAGGTGTTTAATTTAAGTCAAATTTTTTAATATAACAATCCAAAACACATATATCCTAAACAACATCTCTGTGCCTATAATCTTGTTGATGCAAGCTTTCATTGCCATGATCTAATTTTCAAGATCCAATCAACATAAGCTTTAGTAGTCTTCTTTCTAGATCGTCTCCCATCTGTGCTCTTCATGGACTTCAAGGTGCCACCTCAAGAGGGTTGGATAGCAATCTTTATATAGCCACGTGAAGTCTTAGAAGAGCTAACAATGTAGGTGCAATTTCTAAACACCTTATGTGTGTTTAACATGTCATGAATCTATGTATTAAAATGGGTATCCTAGATGAGTTTTTAGATCTTTGATATTTTTTTAATTTTTAATTCTGTTGTGCTACCGATTAACAGTGCCTTTAAACCTTATAGTTAATACAAATAAGAAGCAGGCAAAGAAATCATAAGGATAGACCAAATACCACACTGTCATGCCCATCCCTCAGTGTTATCAAAAGGAAAAACTTGATCAACAGTTTCCTAGAAATATTCAAACAAACTTACTTAAACATACCATGCATGGAAGTTATCACTTAAATTCCCACATATGCAAGGTTCTTAAAAGACATCCTTTCAAAAAAGAGGAAGCTCAAAGAATTTGAAACTATTGCATTAGAGGAATGTAGTGTAAGACATGAATCCAAGGAGTTTCTATATTCCTTATACTGTAAGGCATGAATCATCTAATAAGGTGATATGCGACCTTGGAAATAGCATTAGTCTAATGCCACTTTCTATTTACAAGAGATTGGATATATGATAACTCAAGCTAACTATAGTTACACTATAATTAACAAACAGATCTAGCAAATATCCAAGTGGTGTGCTTGAGAACATATCAATACAAGTTGGAAAGTTTTTGTTCTAGTTGACTTTAGCACTTGAGATGAAAAAGGAATTCATGTTTCTCTAATTTTTATAAGAACATTTTTGGTAACAATTGGAGCAATTATCGACTTCAAAAATGGGAAGCTAACGTTCAAAATTAGAAAAGAGAAGGTTGAATTTAATATTTTCATTCTAACCAAACAACCCTCTAGTGTAAATTCACATTACAGGGTGGATATCACTAGGGAATGCATCAAAGGGATATTCAAAGAAAAATGCCAAG
This sequence comes from Mangifera indica, assembly GCF_011075055.1. NCBI lineage: Eukaryota > Viridiplantae > Streptophyta > Magnoliopsida > Sapindales > Anacardiaceae > Mangifera > Mangifera indica. Next base: position 18,153,051 of record NC_058137.1, on the reverse strand, counting down.
AGGACCCACTAGAATCATGCTTAGTTCATGATGGGACTATGAAACATAAGAACATAAAAATAGTAGCCTACACACAACACCCAGAAACAAGTATACTAGTGACACTCATATTAAAAAATAAATACAAGGAGATACACCTGAGGTAAACTTAAACCTTTACTTGTCAAATTGAAGTACATATTTCTAGAACCCAACTCAACATCTCTGACCATAATAAATGCATATCTCACTGCCAAATAAGAAATAATATTAGTACAAGAATACATAGAAATATCCTAGGATATAATATGCATGACATCAAGGGTATCAATCCCTCCATATACATGTATACCATACACATGTTAGATGGTCAAAAACCTGTAATAAAACATTGGAGGAAGTTTAACCTTAACATGAAGGAAATAATACATAACAAAGTTATCAGATGCATGGATCATATATCCTGTATCAAAAAATAATTAGATGAGTCTAGTGCATGTAGTTCCTAAGAAATGAAGAATAACTGTGGTGAAAATTGAGAATGACAACTTATTACCTACTAAAACTATTACAGGATGGCGCATGTGTGTTGACTATAGGAAATGAAACAATGCCACTAAGAAGGATCATTTTCCTCTACCCTTCATTGTTCAAGTTTTAGAAAAACTAGCCAATTGTTGATATTTTTGTTATTTGAACGGTTATTCAAGATTTTTCCAAATCCCTATCCACCTAGAAGACTAGGAAAAGACCATCTTCACATGCCCCTATAGTACATTCACATATAAGAGGATGTCTTTTGGTCCATGTAATGCATCTACTATGCTTTAATGATGCATGATAGCAATATTTTCTAACTTTGTTAAATGTATAACGAAAGTTTTCAAGGATAATTTTTCAATTTATGGTAGTTATTTTACTGTTGCTCAGGTTACCTTTATAAAGTCTTATAAAGATATGAAGAAGTGAATCTTGTACTTGATTGGGAGAATTATCATTTCATGGTTAGTGAAGGGATCGCATTAAGACACATAACATTCAAGCGAAGGATTGTCATCAATAAGGTTAAAATAAAAGTCATTGAAAAGATGCCTCCATTGAAAAATATAAAAGGAGTCAGGAGCTTTCTTAGACACATTGGCTTTTACCACTAATTCATCAAGGATTTTTTAGAAATAGCAATCTTAGCATTGATTATACAATCACTTGACTGGAGGCCACTGTTTGAAATAATGTATGATGTAAGCAACTATATTTTAAGAGTTGTATTAGGATAGAGAAAAGACAAGAAGGTTTAAGCCATCTATTGTGTGACCTATACGTTAGACAAGGCACAGATAAACTATGCGACCATAAAAAATGAGATACTAGTAATGGTACTTGCAATTGATAAGTTCAATAGTAGTTAGTGGGATCTAAAGTAATAATATATAGAGATCATAAAACCATCAAGTACTTGCTTAGTAAGTAGGATAAAAAGCCAAGCCTGATACAATGGATACTTTTTTTTATAAGAATTTGACCTGGAAATACAAGACAAGAAAAAGATTAAAAAATATGGTTACAAACCATTTATCATGATTAGAAAGGAATAAGTGTAAGGGAATTGATGATGATTTGTTTATTTATGATGCTTTCCCTAACAAACAACTCATGTAAGTATCTAACTAAAGTATCCCATTTTATGCAAACATAGTGAACTACCTTGTATATGGGGTGTTGCCATTTGAGTTGAGCTTTCATCAAGGAAGGAAATTTCTCCACGACACACATAACTACTTTTAAGAGGAACCTTTGTTATACAAGTAATGTTTTGATAGACTTATACGACGATGTGTTCCATATAAGGAGGTAAATAACATATTGATTCATTGTCATTCTCTAGAAATAAAAAGACACTTTTTTGCCACAAAAATAACTACAAAGGTATTGCAATGTGGCTTCTTTTAGTTAACATTATTTCAAGACACTCTATAGTTTGTAAGCAATGCGATAGATGTCAAAGGATAGGGAACCTATCAAGAAGAGATGAAATGCCTTTGAATACAATATTAGAAATTAAATTATTTGATCTCTAGGAGATAGACTCTATGGGATTGTTTCCAACCTTTTATTAAAACCATTACATCTTTGTCATAATAGACTATGTATCCAAATGAGTTGAAGTTTTAGCAAGCCCTACCAACTATGCACTAGTTATAGTTAAATTCCTAAAGTTTATCTTCACTCGGTTTGGAACCCTAAGAGCAATCATAAGCAATAGAGGGTTGCATTTGTGTAACCACCTGTTTGATTGAGTATTGAAGAAGAATAGAGTGATTCACAAGTTTGCAACTCCCTAGCACCCATAAACTAGTAGATAGGTGGAAATATCTAATAGAAAAATCAAGTAGATAACTAAGAAACATAGTGAGTAGATCTACAAAAGATTAAAGATTGAAGTATATGATTAGATGATTTTTTTAGCATACTAGACTGCATACAAGACAAGATTTCTCTTTATCAGCTTGTATATGGAAAATCTTGCCATTTGTTAGTCAAGTTACAACATAAAGCATATTAGGCTACAAAATTTCTAAATTTTTTTATCAAGAAAGCGAGAGAAAAGAGGTTATTGCAACTAGATGAACTAAAAGAGTTTTGCCTTGAGAGACATATGAAAATGCAAAGATATACAAGAAACAAACTTAGAGATGACATGACAAGAACATAGTAAAAAAGGAGTTCAACAATAGATAGATTGTATTATTGTTTAATTCAAAGTTATGACTCCTTCTAGACAAACTTAAGTCACGATGGTCCAGACTTTTTAAAGTAGTTAAGGTATTCCCACATGAAGCAGTTGAGATTTGGTGCAAAAAAACAAGAGCATTCAAGGTTAATTGGCAACGCCTTAAACCATACTTGATCAATAAGCCAATAGAGATAGCTGCATCAAGCCCATTATTAGAACCATCTCCAACTTAAGCATATATGTAAAAGGTCAAGCTAATAACCATAACCAAGCACAACTAGAAGGCAACTTGAGTTTTTTTATTAGTTTTTCTTTTTCTTATATTTTGTATTATATTATGAGTAATTTTCCTTTTGTAGATTGAGATTTCGATACGAGTGATAATAGAAGAGGTGATATATGGATGAAATATATGAGCATCACAAATAAAGAGGAGTACACTTTTACAATTACTTCATGTTTGATTTGATTCATTTAGAAAATTCAATGTTATACCCCATATTGTACATACTTAATTGAATTTAATTTGAGTACACTTTGTCTTTCTAGTTTTACGAGCATGTTATAGGGAAGCATGTTTAATTTACAAATGCAATTAAGCTGGTCGTATAACAATTTCACTTGCTTATGCATACTTCAATCTTATAAGTTAAAATTAGGATGAACTAGAATGATGGGTGAAATATCTTTAGATTTACTGTAGGGTTAGACCACAATTTACATTAATTGAAATAGATGAAACTAAGTTACATGAATTGAAATCTTTGGACGAGTGTAACTAGGGAAATTTTGTATTTTTAGCACTGTAGGATAAATGTGAATTTATCGTGCATTATCTGAATTAATTTGGTTTTAATTGCTTTTCCACTTTCCAAAATATTTCAATGTGCGTTAGATTAAATTAGTGTCTTGGCACCCAAGTTTGTTGAATTAGCCTTTCCTTACAGTTTCTTTCTAAAACAAACACTTATATATATGCATTTCATCACTCTAATTTGCACCTCTCCAAAATTTGGTTTAAGAGTCCAATCATAGGAAAGAAAACAACCACCTCTAAACTTTTAAAATCTAATGACCCAAAAACTCTTAACTTGTCCCAAATAGTTTTAGATCCATCCATCCTTATCTCTTCTATTTTAGCCATTTTTTAAGAACTCATACAGAAGCAATGTTATAAAAAGCTCTTAACATATGTTGTCAAACCCACTATATATCTAGATTTTAAGGCTTTTAAACACCTTAAGATCTTTGAAACAATTCATGAAATACTCATAGCGTGTCACTTAGATTGATGCACTCATTTTGCCCTACCCACTTATCAATCCATTACTCTTGAATTCCTGAGTTCTTTCATTTTTTATGCCTTATCCCAAATGTGTAGATTCTGTTTATTAGGTTATAACTTTAACCTTATTGTAATTGAGGTTAACACTTTATATGGATTTCCAATGAAGGACCTAATGTCACCACTATCCTTACCATAGATTTCCCTCAATTTGTGTTTAAACTAACAAGAATAGAACACAAGAATAACTCCTTAAACAAGACTTCCATGTTTAATTACCTTGTCCACTATGTCCTGCATAGGTTTGTCTCTCGTCACTTTTATACAAGTGTTGGAACTGATGTCATTGTGTCTAAAGTAGATCTATTTATTATGTTATCTTTAATTACCCATACCCCCTTCATTGTATTTTTGTATAATTTTTAACAACAATTTTCTATGGATGAAAAGAACAAGTGGGAAAATTCTTTGTAGTGGCATCATTATGGCTTTTGCCTAACATTGCATTGATTTTTGTCTCACTAGAACCATCATTCCTAAGGTCCCAGGAGAAATATTCCTAGTGCTCAAGATGCATCGTAATATGGTCATTTGTAAGGGCCAAAAAGATGGAAACTTAACCTTTGCACTTTCCAAAACTGAGACTCCAAGAGCATTTATGTTTAGACTATAAGGATTTTACGATCTTTGGTAATGGAATAACAAATTAGAAATTCAATTAAACAATCCAACATTCCATAAAAACCATTTTCTATATCATCCTTATAGTAGGATTAATTTACAAACATGCAAACAACACACATAAGGTGTATTTTGATATACTTATGTTGACGACTCCTTCATCTTTCTCTGATAGCGAGAAGTTGAGAACTAGTGTTTTCAGAATCAAGTATAGGTCTGCTTCTTAGTATTCAACAAAACAGTAACTCGAAATAAGCCTTGATAGTACTCGAAACTTGCTATAATATTCCACTCAGCAGCTACAGTTATGTGTAAAATAAAAACACTGTATATTTAAAATGAGAGGGCAATCATATATATACATAAATAAATATGTCACCTAGGACTTAAACATGTGTTAAGCAGCTCTTCCATGTGTGCACAAGACCAGTGACTATCCTAGATGTGCACAACTTGGGTAAGAATTGTCTCACTTGTATGAATAAACATATAACTCATAGAAGTTGTATACTCAATCAATGCATTTAATATGCATATAATTTTTCATTTAATTCTCCTATGATTCTTGACATTTAACCTAAAATTATAGGATTATTTCCTCAGTGTTAATAGGAAAAAAATCCCATATCATTCTAATTTGAATTTCAAATTAGTTGATATGGATTTGAGTTAATACAACTTAATCTTGCTAACTCTCACATACACCCTAATAGCTAAGGATTATTACATTAAGGATCCAAAGTATAATAAAATAAACTTTAGGTCCATAGGTCTTTCTAAGGCTCTAAATTCTCTATTTGGAATCTGAACTGAATCTAATTTGAATAATTCTCACACCTTTACAGTTCATCAACTCATTTTATGTGTAACCTATAGCTCTCCACTAAGTCAATAATGTTCAAATTCATGTCGAGCTATTAACTCAACATCCGTACACAGACCAAGATTAAACTCTAACAAGACATCATGACCACTTAATTAGTAGAAGTCGAAATGTGATTTCTTCTAACCTATTAGTCATATGGTTACTCATACAATTTGATAATTTCATCATAAGATATCTCTTCGAGGCTAAGGTATAGATTAAACTCTTCATTAGAACACCCCGAATAATATAAATTGACTTGTGTTAATAACCAGATAATATTGAATTAAGCATAAACTCAATCACACTATGACCACAAATTTAATTGGTCATTGAAATCTGTCAATAGGCCCTAACTGAGATATAAGTTCTTATGCTCGAGAGTGATGAATACTTTATTGATCTACCATAGCCTTTGTATAGATTTCGATATGACTAATCACCACTTTTTTGATAATCTTCTGATTAGACTATATTGGGTTAGTGTTAAACCACATTTTTGTTGATCTACCAAACCATGTTTTCACCACTTTTTGATATGACCAATCCTTATATAAAATGGTTCGGTGACCTCGAATTTAAACAATCACATATACCTCCGTTCAATAAAAGGATATTTTCATAGATACTAGAATAACCAACAATATGAAATTCTCTTGGCGGGTCAGTCTTATGGACAAGTCTACAACATGCACCTATGTGTTATATTGAGTTGTCAACAAACAACTTTGACATATGAAAACTATCATTATCTTTCAATGAGGTTGTTCAACACTATAATGAATCTTTCACTATTACCTGAGCCCTTTATCATGGTAATACTAGAGTTACAGACATTTTAAGAACAACTATCTAATGTGCACATAGGTTTCTTATAATCAGGTGTCAAACATTGATACCCTCATCACGGTTTAACTATTCTTAGGAGAATTATCTATTTTAACATAATATATAGATAATATAAATGCCATTTTATTAATTTAATATTAAAGAATTACATTAAATATTAAATGTGACGATTGGCTCAAGGGCATAACCTTAACTAAAAAGAAAGCAACAACAACCCCTACAAAAGAAACGTAACCTGCTCTAACACCTATTCCACTTTAACACCCTTTGTAGAGCTTTTAGAGCCTAAATATAAGGTTGAGACCCTTTTATGGGGTTACAGCCTTATTCAGTCAAAGCTTATCAAAATTAGCATTATGTTTTATCACATCACACAAGAGTTTGTAGTGAAAAAAGTTAGCAAGGACTTTTGGTTGGCTTGTTTATTGGTTAGGAATGTATGTAAGAAGGAGGGGGAATATTTTTTTTTAATTAGATATATCTTTGTTGGTTAGATATGTTTTTCTACTTGGTTATACATGGCTTTTGACCTTTTTTTTAAATATTTCTACTATTGTTTTGCTTTTTTACAAAGTATGTCTACATTATTGTAAGTTTTTTTTTTCTTTTAGGAGTACTAAGGGATATCAATGAGAAGACAATCTATTTTATTAATATGCTTACACTTGGATCTAATCTTTTACTTGAATTAATTTTCTCTTGTCTATTTGCATTCTACCTTTAATCTACCTATTATTCTTGGCATAAGCACTATGTTGAAGACAATGAAACTCAATAAATAGACCTAATGAGCTTTGCCTTCACAGGTATATGGGCTAGTATAGATTTCAATAAATACAACCATAACTGTGCTATGACAAACATTTTACAGGGAGTATTTCTTTACCCTTAATCAGGTTACACTGTGCATAATAAGGACATTGCTTGAACCAAGTATAGGGGGATATTCATTTCAAATTCAAAGGTAATTGGAATTAGATTTTTGTTAGATTGTTATATTTATTTTTGTATTTTCATTAGAGTTTCATTTCTTTCAGAGTTTTTTGTTGTATTAGTTACAAGGTATATAAGCATTCAAATCTAAACATATCACCTAGGCATATATCTATTTATAGTTATGACAGTTGCATATCATAATTGTATTAGCAGTTGCATTAACCATTTAGGATCAAGTACACATCAAGGAAAATTTAAAAAATTTTGAACCCAATGATTTATGCGTACACAATCTAAAAATGATTAGGCTTTCAAGGATATAAGACAACCATAACTTTTTGCAAAAAAAATCTTTTCACTTGAAAGGTCAAAGGTATAAAAGTGTCCAAAATTAGCAACAAAATGAGTGAAAATGGTAATTTTTCCTAGTTATTGCTTTTATATGACTAACCTCATAAGTCGTGAGTACTACTTAGAAAGAGTTCATCCATGTTTAAGTAAACTATCTAGTACCTTATCAGTCTTAAAACTTGATCGTGTAACCAATTAAGGCGAAATCCTAGGTGTCACACTAAGATAGATCTAATTTAGGCTTTGCTTTTTCAAAGCCAAAAAAACATATTGTCTGTACGACCTCTCATTATCCATATATTTACACAACCATTTGCTTGCTCCTTAAGTCTTACTTGTATATGAATAGGCCACACAAATATTTCTTTCATAACCCATATTTATCCACCAAGCCTAGATATAGTTAGCCTTACCTTGATTTCATAAGTATCTAAATGGAGTAAGAGCTAGACATAGCTTTTTGTTTGAGCTCAAGAAAGAAAAGGAACAAAGTTGAAGAAAAGCTCAATTCAAATGTACCTCAAATACATGAGATAATAAGTTTGGGGAAAAAGAAAGAAGGGAAGACATGTTTGAATTAAAAAAAAACACGAGAAGAAAAAAATGCGTGAATAAAAGTTTGTCTTTCTTGCATAAAAAAAGAAAGAATAAGCTCTGAAGTAAAAAAAGACTTTCTCAAATAACAACCACTTGGATATGTGCTTGAAGGTGAATGTGTGTTTAAATAAATATGCTTACACTTGGATCCTAATCTCATGAAGGTGATTGTGTGTTTAAATAAATCATTACCTGCTCAGTTCATTGCACAACCAATCACCCCTGGCCACGTTACAACTCAAAGAAAGACTTGTTGATTTTTCAAGGTGTGGAACCTATATTAATGGAGATAGGAAGCATGATCTTACCTATGACGCTTAAGTTGCATTGGCAATGACCTTGGTCACGATGGTTGTATAGAGTAGTTTCTAGAATAGATTGATCTATTGAGTTGCCAGCCGAGTTGAGATCGTATACTGGCGAATACAACCTCTTTTGAGAAATCTTATCCAAATTATCTCTCCTGATTATACGGCTAGGCAATAGTGTTTGAGTAATGCAACTCTATCTTTATTCTTCATTTTATTTTGCTTGAGGACAAGCAAAGATTTAACCTATGGGGAATTTTGTTGTAGTTAATTTTATGTTTATTACAAAGTCAAGATTCATTAATTTGATGCATTTTTGGTTAGGATACTTAGGTTTAGGATTTAATTTCAATATTATTTTTGCATTTTTAAGAATTGACATTATTTTTTATTTTGTAAGAAAATAGGTGGAAGTAGGAAAATGAGCATTGAAGAACAGACGAAATTTGATGATTCTTGATTGTATTAGGAAAGTCGAAGATTTGCATAGAAAGAATGCAAATTCGAATGAGAGAACGATACGAGTGAAAGAGGAAAGTAGCGGATATAACACAATACAAATCTAAACAAAATTAAAATTCCTACTCCTACACGAACGATCATATTATAAAATGACCACTAAGCTACACAAAGAAGAGTCATTTTTCTGTAGTTCTTTTGTAGCCAAACACTCTTGTTTCCAATACAAGCTATAATTGAGATTCTCTTACTTACTCTCATATTTATAATTATGAGTTCTTATCTTTGTTATTGCGATTTTGTAACTAATATAAGTGACTATATTTCTTATTTTAGGAATTAAAATGGATTTTCAATCCCTATGAACTTACAGGATTTATTTTCATTATTATCATCTTAATAAACTTCATCGATGTTTGATTTAATGAATGGTTGCATAATGTTTTGTGATAAGTCAAAGGCCTAGTTTTGCACATACTTGTACATTCACATAAATTGTCTAAAGATATATGCAGAATTAGTTCATACATTCATTAAACTTGAATCTTTGATACTAAAGATAGGTCTAGCCCTTCTAAAGTCATTAGAATTATAGAGCTTAATGGTTTCATATTAACCAAGTACCACGAGAGTAGATACCTATTTAATTTTTACATGCTTAGTTAATCTCGATAGGGGAATTAGGGAAACTTAGCATATCTAACCATCAGCACATCACAAATACAACAAGCATTTCATGGTCAATTATAAGTTTACGTGGGATTATTACTGAAATCTTATTTCCTAAATACCATTGATATGCGACTTCAGTTAACAAAAGTTGAGTCGCATTAATTGATAGTATAGTAGTAGAATTATTTTTAGTCATATCAGTTAAGTATAGTCTTATCATAAATCAGATTCCTTAGCAAATTTAGACTTTAAAAAGAATTAGTAGTTGGTTCTCAATCCCTATGGGATCAACATCTTTTGTACTAATCAGCTTGTACACTTGCAAGTGAGACAAAACAAACAACTATAACTAACAGAAGGATTACTATTCAAGAAACATCTCTTGCCTACAAGGTGAGAAAGATGCAAATAAGAATAGATACGAATCAAGCCAAACCCAAACACTATTTGGCTCAAATTTGAATTAAATAAAAATTAGTTTAAATTTGTCGAGCCAACATTAAAGGCAGTTCGAGTTTAGTTCTAATTCATTTTCAAATTCATGGCTCGAATATGTGGCTTAGAATTGTGGTTTGAATTAGTGACTCATTGACAAAACAACATCGTTTAGTAATTATTTAATATAATTTAAATCAAGTCACAAGTCAAAACAACATCGAATCAAACCATTTATCCAGCTCATGAGTCAAATCGAATCGAACTCTCTCTAGCTCAAGTTTGGTTCTGTTTTAAAATAAGTCGAATCTCTTAACTCAAATTCAGTTCATATTCAAATTAAACGAATTCAAACTAAACTAAAACTGAGCTAGCTTGGTTTTGGTCTAACACTAGATGCAAATAGATATTCTAGCTTGAGATAGCAAAAACGCTTTCGCTTGATAGAAAATTCACTTCTACATGATTTTTTTCTATATTCTTCTATCAGGACCAATGGAGGATCTATTTACTTTCCCACATGAGACATTCTTGATATTGTAAATATTCCCTTTCAATTTAATTAGAATGTGAAAAAATTCCTTAAAATCATATTAGATTTAGGAATCCTTTGATTCTTTAAATCTTATTTCAACTTCTCCTCACAAGTCTTATCAATATAAAAGTATTCTTATCATTAATACTTTTAACAGGAAAAACTATAATGACAGGTGACGACAAAATTTTTTCTGTTAGTAAAACTTTTTTTCCACGGAAAGTAAACTTTTAACAACTATTTTTCTCCTAGTTAAATTTGTAAATTTAATTAGTTTTAATGAGAATATAAATAATTAGTCTCTACAATCATAAAAATAATACTTATAATGATAAAATATTTATCCACTCATTATTTTATCTCACTAATTTCAAATTATTTTATAGTTAAAGTCAACCCTTAAAGTACGATCATATGTGTTGACCAATAGATATTAACTAAGCAATACTTGAGCCCATAACAGTAACCTACTAAAATTTTATCTGATGTATATACGTATAGAAAAGCTAATAACGACCAAGCAACTTCAACTCTATAAACCATGACATAAGGAATTCTCTACAAGTCAAGACCATGGTATCTTATCAAGAAGAGGACCCACCCATATTGTATGAGACAAAATCCTCATTACGCTCATCCATGAAAACTTTAATTTTTCGCATAAACAAGACACCATGCATGTAGACATAATTCCGTATCATTTGAATTTAAATTACATATTAAAATCCTAATCTAGGAGATTAAATGCATTTTCCCTCCAAGATTTTTGCATATAAACAAATATGAGGAGAAAAACAAATAGGGAGAAAGAGGAAATAATCACAGTACACACTACAACTATACACACTATATTGTAATATTTTTGTACTATACTTGTACTAGTAGTAATATCGTGGGAGTAGACATGCCATTTATAGGACTGAATCACATAAATACATCGTAGTAGACCAAGCTAAATCTTTTCAAATTTTAATTAATATTATCATAGTATAACTTATCGAATGCTTTAAATTACATATATCAATTGATAACGAAAATTGTAGAAACAAAAAATGCCTAAAAAAAATTGTACAAGTTCGGTAGATGGAATCCCCATGTATCATTAGCAATTCAGAATTAAGTGTCCTAAAACTTTGGGACAAAAAGTATTTGTAAATGAAAACTAAGGTATTTTATTGCAATTACATCAACACTTAAAAAAGGAGATGGGCTCAAGCTAAACCCATGGGATTAATGATCATTTCCCATAACTTTTAAGCCTATTATTGAACATTAATTGTTGGCCGAATCATTGCCTTTGACATCGCTTAAATGTGCTTTATCAATATTCAACATTAGAAAACCGTTTCCCCGAAGAAAGAGAATATATATTTTTTAAACTCGCCTATTCCTATTGCAAAATGATTGCATCATTTCTTTTCGAGTTTTTAAATAGACGTGTCTAATCTTCTTTATCACTTCAAATATAAAATCTGGAAGAAAATTTGGAAGTATATTATGTTATTCAAATATTCATACTCTTACCCAAAAAAAAGATTAATCTAACCATAGAACATAGGTCATAGATTCAAGTAGTCATTGATATTTTTTGGTATTCTCATTCAAAAGTGGTCATCGATGTTTTTTAGTATTCTCATTCAAGATGTCTTCTCTTATCCTTAAGAGTGATGAATCATTAATTAATCTATTATAACCTCTATATAGATATCGATATTACCAATCACTATTTTTTATAGTTGCCCATATTACAATGGCACATTAGATAGTGTCAAAACATAGCGATCCTTGTACAAACAGTCATGTGACCTAAAGTCATATGATCACATGCATTCGTGTGTTAGAAGATGTATTCTATAAACACTAGAACAACCATCTATAAGAAAATCTTCAACTTGATTTAGTCTAATAAACATGTCTACAATGTATACTCATGTGCTGCACCAAGTTGTCAGTTAATAATTTTGACACGTGAGAACTGTCACCACATTTCAGTGTAGTTACTCATTACTATGATAATCCCATCACTCTTACTTGTGCCTTTAGTCAAAGTAATATTGAGATTATGAATGTTTCTATAATGGTTATCTAATATGTTCATAGGGTTCTCACGATCAATTTTATGATCCTCTTATCACAATTATACCATTTTATAGGTATATTATTTATACGATAATAATATGTGAACATTATTATGAATGAATAATAAAATGCATTTATTAATAAATAAGTAAATTACAATATTAAAAATATATAAATCGATTAGCTCTAGGATACTACTTGAATATAATAAATGTTTAACCTTTCAATCATGGGTATTTGTCGCTTATTGTATATCGCCTATAAGTTCCCTATTATGTTATCAGTAAATAAAATTCATGATTAATTTATAATTAATCATCCATTTATTCACAAACTATAAGCAATCTCTAATAAGACATCATGGCTATCTAACCCATAAAGAATTAGCAAAAGACAAATGTTTGATCTTTTTAAAGTATGGTTACTATGCATTCAAATCCTTTTATAAATCGATATCTCGTAAAGGCTAAGACACAAAAGTAATGTCTACCTTAGTTTATCCTTGACATAAATGTTTGTTTAGTCAAGCAATGACTACATAATCATTAGATCAGGCACCAACTCATTCCTACTATGGTAATAGATTTTAGTTTGTTATCATAACCAAACGACGTATTGAGATATTTACCTTTGTATTTGAGAGTGATGAATCCTTTGTTGATCCACCATAGTTTTACTACACTTTTTGACATAATCCATTTCTACCGTTCTAATAGCCTTTCAAAAAATGTTACGTTAGGCTAATGTTAAACTAGGTCAAGGGGTGCACACAATGTTGCAGTGATCTCAAGTAGGATCACATACACCATTGTCCATTAAGAGGATATATTCCGCATATAGTAGGGTTACCATCTATGTAAAATCCTCTTGCCAAGTTAATTTAGTAGACATACTTCCAACATGTACCCATATGTTACACCAAGTTGACATCTATAATTTTGACACGTGAAATTTGTCACTATCTTTTCATAGGGTCATTCAACACGATGATAGTCTTACCATATTATTTGTGACCTTGTTCAGGATAATGCTAAGGCCACAAACTTTTTTTAATGGCTACTATATATGCTTGTAAGGTCTTAATGATCAAATACCTTATTGATTCCTTGTTATGATTCTATCGACCTAAGGACATTTATCTAGGTATACATGTAAACAATTACACTTATAGATTAAGCTTGTCACTCGAATATTCAAACATGACTCTTTATAGATTTATATCGAAGGAGAAGATTGGCTCAAGGCACTTACGCCAATAGATACTCCTTTTGATCTTAATCTATAATGACTTTCTATATGAAATACATGTTAAAATTAATATGAGAAAAAAAAATTTCTTTGAAAGCATTTTCTCTATGTCAATTAAACTAGGTTGAGATAGGAATTAGCACTATGGCTACATGAGTAACATATTTGCATAGTCTTCTTTCCTTAAACATTTCTATTAGATTGCATGCAATATCATCATTGATCCGCTACTACGAGTGTTTATAGGAAGAATCTCATGGGTTATCCCTTGTAACAATACCCTCACAAAAACACATCAACAAAACTAATATAAGAAAAACATGTTTTTGTTTGTGTCATGAAAAAATAAAAAGTACAAAACATGGCCCATAAATGTACTATAGGTATCCTAGGTTTATAAGTGTATTACATGATAAAGTCACACATATGTACTATGAAGCTTTAGCCTTATATGTGCACTATAAAATATGTTCCAAAAATGGCTTTACACCTTAAATCCAGGAAAACATGTATTTACAAAATTGATCTTATGCAACAATTATCTAGTGGTATGTTTTTATGAAAATATGTGCATACACTCGAGCCATTTAATCATAGACTTAGGCTTGCATCATGCTTTTTCCCTCTAAATCATGTCTCATTCATGCCTTGTATACATACTCTTGGCATGACTTAATACTATTGCGTACCCTAAACATCCTATATACTAGTGGGACAATCTTATGAATGACTATTCATCATTATGCAAATGCATGACTATTTGTCCTCTATGAATAGGCATTTACTTCTTATTTATTATGAATGGATTCTTCCATCATTTATGATCGTTTATGTTCTAATCGATATGCATGTCCATACATGTCTTTGAAAGGTTTTTCATCCTTACATCATGAACGCCCTCCAACCTTATGCTCATGAGTTTACATTGCTCTAGAGGTAGTTTCATTTTTTCACATTTATGAATGGTGGTATACTTTTATGCACTAGCATTCATTATGTCTTATTCTACATGTCACAAATGATTGTATATGTCTTTTGCACTCTATTCATCATGAATTGGTGTTACCACCCTAATTGATGAATGATTGTTCTTATCTTTTGTACGATCATTCACACACATACTAGTCTTATTACTTTGATGATATATAGACATACTCAGATACTATTCTATATTAATTCACAATCATTCCATTTCATTATCATAAATTCACCATAATATCAACTTCAATTGGAAAATCAAGTTTCTTTACTTACTTCGACTTTACTTAAAGGGTTTGATGCCAAAACATTGACTTCAATTGTTGGAAATCACCTTCTACTTGCTAAAGATATAAAATTATTTCTAGAAAGTGAAAATTTTCTAGGGTGAATAATTAAAGTTATGTGAGCACATGCCTCTTTATAAATAAATTCAAGTCATAATTGTTGGAACAGTCATTAACCATCAAGAAACAATTGTTCATTCATTTAAAATAATCTAACATGGCATATTATAAATTTTATCCACCTGAAACTATGTGAACAAGTATGCACCCTTCATGCACAGTCATTCAGTAACTCAAATTCTCATACTTAGCCATTTTAACATATTCTAGTATTAAAAAATGACTTAATTTAATATGAAAGGACAAATATATCCTTGTTATGAACTTGTGGGTATTATACTAGGTCACTTCTAACACATGTGATTGCATAACCTACTTGATTTTACAATTTCTTAATAAATGCTAAAAAAAGGATTTGAAAGCATCAATTTTGTCCGTAAAATGAAAAATAAATAACCTAAGTAATTCTTAAAAAATCATCAATTATGAGAAAATAATCATGTTTGCAACTAGACTTGTAGTTCTAGACAGTCCACATAACTTCATATATAAATGTTAAAGAAGTCTTGGTGTGGAAATGTTATATTTAGCTTTAAAGCATACCCTAGTTTGTTTACATTTGGCACATGCATCATGAATATGATCTTTTTTTAAAACAAGTTTGTGTAAGCCTTTAAGTAAATCTCTTTTTGAAACTTTTTCTAAATCATCTAAGCTTGCATGTCATAGTCTTCTATATCATAATTACATGTCTTCTTTCTTAGTTGACATGAGGCATAAATTTTTAGATGCAATGTTATTTAAATGAATGGTGCATACATTTGATTATCTATAACCCATAAAAGCAGAGACATTTGAGCTAAAATCTATGGTTTCACAAAATAAGGAATAGGATATTATTCTAGAGTTGTTATCACATAATTTAGTTATGTTAAGCAAGTTATGATTAAGGTCATCTACCAACAATACATCATTTATGAAGATGAAAAAGTTATCTATAATGTCAATATTGACTACTTTGCCTTTGGAGTTGCCAAAAAATTCACATCTCTCATCTATTATTAGCTCTTAAGGAGGTTAACAAACTTCAGTCACTGGTTATATGTGTTAAACACTTTTGCAATGACTAATATGAACCTAAAGAGGGGGGCGAGGGAGGAATAGGTTTTAAAAAAAAATTTCTTTCTCAGAAACTAAGATTATGCAAAGCAATAACAAATAACAGAGCAACAATAAATATCAGAACAAAATTCTATAGAACACTATAACAATAAATAATAATAACAGAGTAATCAAAACGAAACAACTTAAGCAAATCAACAAACAACCAACAAGAATTAAAGAGTTAAGTTTTAGAAAAGGTCAATTTTAGAGTGGTTCGAAGCTTTCTCTTACAAGTTTCCTATGTCCATTTCTCCAAGCAAACTGTCTTGGAGTTCTACTATCTCTTGAAAGTTTTCTACAAGTAGTATATCTGGGATTGTGCCCACTACACTAGTTGATACGAGATCATGCCCAAAAGGCTTGATTACAAAAAGATAAAAGTATTGAATACCTATATGAGGCTATGAATAAAAAATGAGAGCAATTGGACTCTCAATGAATAAAATGAAAGCTTGGTAAGAGTTACAAAGAAATAAAGTCTTTTCATTTTTCCTTTTCATGTGTAAGAAAATGTCTAACCTTTTGCTCTTTAATCCAAGCTCAATTTATAGAGCTAGGTTGCATTTCATCAGGATTGAGTTACTATTGAAAACCAACTAAAAAATTCGGTGAAAAAGGCTTTATCAAAGTTACAACAAATAACTTTAAATGTTCAATGGATAACTTTAAATGCATTCAACATAGGCAACAAATCCTTGTCAGAGGCGACTTACTTCATTTCTATGTTTAGTAAAGAAAATCCAAAATCTTGAACCAGTACATGTGGACTTGCACACGATTGAAGTATAAGTTTGAATTTTTTGAATAATTCATTCAAACTAGATACCTTTTTCTTTAATTCTTCATGTTCCTTTTTCATGCATGTTAATTCTTTTAGGCATGAATCTTTTCCATTTCTAACAACATCATATGTCTTAGTCAATTTATCATGATCTTGTAGGAGTACATCATGTTGCTTTTTGATGCAAATTAATTGTTTCTCTAATGTTTTATATTTTGCTTCCATGTTTTCAGACTCATCCATCAAGGTTTCAAATGCATCTTGTAATCTATGTTTTAGTAATCTTGGCAAATATAACCCGGATTCTTGCTTTCATAACAGATTATTTCATTGTTTTTTTTTCATCATCCTCATTTGTTCCTCTTTATCTAGCAAACCCCTTTTCCTTTGTTCTTCTTTAATCTTGGTAAAAATTTGCTAAACTTTCTATCCAAGAGACTCATATTGTTTTCTTCCATGGAAGAATTTCCTTCTTCTTCCTTTTCATCCATGACCTTCAATGCTATCTCTTTTAGCCTTAACTTTTTCTTCTTTTGGTTTTCTCTTCATCTTATAAGTAAAAAAACTTCCTATAAGCTCATTTATTCCTATCTTACTAAGATCCTTCAACTCTTCAATAGTTGTTACTTTCATGGTCCATGAATCCAGTAACGATCTCAAAATCTTCTTTACCAATTCGATCATCTCAAATCTCTTTCCAAGCCTTTTGAAATCATTTATTAAGTTTAAGAGTCGTTTGTACATGTCAGTTATGTTTTCTCCAAACTTTATTTCAAATAACACATATTCCCAAAAGAGAAGCTTGATTTTTGATTTTTTGACTTGGTTTGTTCCTTCATTTGTGGTTTGGAATACTATCCAAACTTCTTTAGTGAACTTATAAGTCGATACCCTATTAAATTTCGTACTATCAAGAGCATAAAACAAGATGTTAATAGCTTTAGCATTTAAGCTCATCATTTTTTTATCATCATTAGTAAAATCCATTTCTTTTTTCGATTCATTGGCCCTAGGGTCTATTGGCACTAAATCACCATGTTTAATAATTCTCCATAACTTAAAGTCAATAGACCTAACGTGAAGCCTCATTCTAATTGTCCATTGGGTATAATTTGATCCACAAAATAAAGAAGGCCTAATGGTGCATTGCCATTCAGCAAAAATAAGAGTAGGTATATTGGCCACTAAGAAAGAAGATCGTTTACTCTAAAAATCATTAGATTTTAATAAAACTAAAGTTCAGACTCTGATACCAATTGTTAAAAATTTTTGTAATGGCTAATATGAACCTAAAGGGAGGTGAATATGTTTTAAAAAAAAATTATTTTTTAGCAACTAAGATTATACATAACAATAATAAATACTAGAGCAGCAATAAATATCAAAGCAAAAATCTACAGAGCACTATAGTAATAAATAATAATAACATAGCAATCAGCGTGAAACAACTTAATGCAAAACCATTTAAGCAAATCAACAAACAACTAACAAGAATTAAAAAGTTAAGTTTTAGAAAAGCTTAATTTTAGAGTGGTTCAGAGCTTTCTCTTACAAGTTTCTATGTCCACTTCTCCAAGCAAACTGTCTTAGAGTTTCACTATCTCTTGAAATTTTTCTACACATAGTATATTTGGGATTGTGTCCACAACACTATATATTTGGAAACTATATTTTTTGCACGTAGTTCTCCAAGCAAGCTAAGTTAATCCTAGTAACTCATTCAGAAATATATTTAGAAACTCTCGTACCACTGGCGTCTCATCACTACATGAGTCAAATATCCTGTACACCCCTTTTTCAACATTTTACTAGCTTTCAACATACTGATCATTAAACTTCGAATATGAACCTCACCAAACTCGAATTAATCTCTAGAGTCCAGGTTAAATCTTACTTTCTTCTTTTTACAATTAATCTCAGCTTCGTATCTCCCAAAAAAATCCATCCCTAAAATCATATCAAAATCTGTCATTTTAAACACAATCAGGTCTACCAGTAACTATCAACCCTGAAGCATAATACTCTGTCCTAGTAGCATCATCTCATTAATAACTGACCCTCCCATCAAGTAACTCGATCATAATCCTCTAGGCTATTCTGATGGGTTGTAACTTTAACCTTTCAAGCAAACTCTTGGTTACGAAACAATGAGTAGCCCCACAATCAAATAATACATAAATAGGAGTATCAAGATAGAGAATCTGACCTATGACTCCTGACAGGTTAACCTCTGTTAGGCCCTAGGTGATCGTATAAACTCTGGTTGTGGCCCCTCCTATAGGCTGCTATTGTTCTACTCTCACTGGGGCAACTGTAAAAAAATGAGTGATATGTCTGAGCTGATGACATCTGAATCAAACTAGCTGGCCAATCAAACTTTACCCTTTATGTTGCTTCCCACATTTCTGGCAAGCTGGTATCTCAAGCCCTCTCAATTTCTTTCCACTTTTCTAGTTCTTTTTCATGCCTTTGAACTGGAGAGGTCGTTTACCCTTTCTGTCTCATTCTGGAGAAGGGTCTCTCTACACTAAAACTGAACCACTACTCATCGGGGGAGTTGGCATGACAGTAGAGGGTGTAACCTTTTGCCCTATGGTCTGATCAAACCTCTTTCTCACAAACACCTCTACCCCCAAAGTTTTATCAAGGGCCTCTACATAAGTCTTGGGTGGTTGTGACCCTGTCATAACATCTTAGGCTATCTCCGGATCTAACCTATACACGAACTTTTATATATACCCTACCTTTATACTAGCTATCTTAGAGGCATACTAGGATAACTGATTGAACTTTGTGGAATACTCCTTTACTGAATCTGTCCCCTACACTAGATTAATAAACTCTTGGGCCTTAATACAAGTAATATCGGTGCCCTTGTACTTTGCCTCAAATCGACACCTAAACTTGGACTAAGTCATCTCTGAGACATTGATCGTCTCTCTGACTACGTTTCACCATATTCTTGCCCTTAACTTGAAAAGATAAGTGGCATATCTCACTCTCTTCCGGTCAATCATATCAAAAAGGGCTATTACACTCTCTACTGATTTTAACCACTCTTCAGTTGCTATTGGGTCCTTTACACCATCAAATTTTTTAGGTTGGTGCATACTAGAGAGGTTGAAAATAAGATGCAATTGAGTTCTTACTGGGGTTGTTATAGATGCTGAAGTAACCTTCATCATATCATGTCCTCAGGTCGGTGGTGTATACACCGTCTCACTTCCCTGCTTAGGAGCACCTCTATGCTCTCTCATCATCTCTTTGAAAATCTCTCGCACATCATGTGCACTAAGTACCTCTTGGGGTACCTAGGGAGTTGTTCCTTCACTCTGGCTCCTCTGAGAGAGATCTACTGGTGTTTAGCTCATAGGTTCTAAAAATGAACATATCATTCTCATAAAACTTAACAGGTATAAGTAAAAATTTAACTTACAGTGGTCGACTACGAGAGTGGTTAACGTGGCTGAAGGGTATTTCATCTCTGTGTTACTTGGATTACTCTATTTTTTTTTAGAAAACATCTTTTGGATTCCCAAAATTATGCTATGATACCAACTTATAACATCCCTCCCTAGAAGTACTACCCACCGAAGGAGAAATGTTACAAATTAATATCCGAAGTGTCTATTTTTTTTTTTTAAAATACTTTAAAATAAACGCATGACTAAAAATGTTTAAAAATTATTATAAGAAAACTGAACATTTGGAAGCGAACAAAATATGTATATATCCTATATGAAAACTCATCTGAAACATCTAAGATAATGGAGTAATCATATACATGCCCCTAGATACAACTATACAACTATCTAAATAGGGCTAAAAATCAACAGTATCATATGTATGTACCAAAAACCATAGATAACTAGCCTCAACCTAGGTCTATCTTCATTGAATTGACCCTATCTCATAGCTACCTCGATCACTGGTACCTGCAATCATAAAAGAAAAGGAAGTGAGAGATAAAAACACTCAGTAAGGAAAAAGAATTAAGTAAACTATCTTCTTTCCTATTCTAACTCACTCTCGGGACTCAACCTCATATCATAACCTTCATAAGAAATCGAAAGGATAATCTAGTTCATTCCTTATTATTTTGGTTATACTTTGTCCCATCTGATGCTTATTTGATACTTTCTAGAAGCTGACTATAGGGATTTGGTATTTTTCTAAGCTCAAGCTCTTTTCCTTTCTCTCACTACACCATTTTTGAATATGAATTGTACTCTACTGCGAGCAGACCCTACTGTGGATCTATGTCCTACTACAGGCGTGCCCTACTATAGGCAGTGTAGTGTAAAGTGCCTCGTTATAGTTCATAGCATGCATGCGCGCATTATATCTTACTAATCTAGCTTCCATCTAAAACTATCTATAACTTACTAGACCATACTTTTGGGATGACTTTTGAATCTTGAGCCCTAAATTCCTATTCTTGCTTTTCTTTCTTTTCTTCTTCTTCTTTTCATTTTCTCTCCTTTTTTTCCTTTCCTTTCTTTCTTTCTTCCTTTCCTTTTTCTCCTCATTTTTTTTCTTTCTTTCCAATAACTATGAAATACTGTTCAGGGAACTGTTCATTTGGTAAGGTAGTTTTTTTGTTCATACAATTTAACAGTCTAAATAGTCTCTAATTCATACAAGTTATATATCACTGAAAAGAGGATTCAAAGAGATTTCCAACAAGCTATAATAGCACTCAAGATTCATCAGATAAGATAGTCAAAACGTAGGATGAAATCAGTGGCAAAAACTTGTATTTCCTGTTTATTTGGGTAAAACAGTCTTTTTGGTTCATACAATAATTAATAGTCCAATCAATCACCAATTCATACAAGCTATATATCATTAAAAATAGGATTCAAAGAGATTTCCAACGAGCTATAATAGTACTCATAATTCATCAGATAAGAGAGTCAAAACATGAGACGAAATCAGTAGCAAAAATTGCATTTCCTGTTTATTTAGTAAGATAGTCTTTTTATTCATACAATTTAACAGTCCAAATGATCTCTAATTCATACAAGCTATACATCTTGAAAAGAGAATTCAAAAATCTTTCCAACAAGCTATAATAACACTCATAATTCATCAGATAAGGTAGTCAAAATATGGGATGAATTTAGTGACAAAACTGTAAATATTATCCAACTCTCTGCTATAAACAAAATCACACACATAGATACCCCAAATGGCAAAATAACATTTCTCAACTTCAAAATCATCATTTATAACATAGAGCCAATGAACCAAAAACATAAAACATAAAACATATCAAGGATAATACCTCTTATCTTGTTTCAAGCCAAATCTTTCCAAATTGGCTCCCTCCTCTTTGTTTTGCTTCCTTTATCATCAAAACCACCTTAAATCAACACCAAAACACACTAACATATTAATATAACATGCATCCAATATATATAAACATAGGTAAAGGGAAATGAAAGAGATCTTTTGGTTACCAAGGTTTCCAAAGTGTTTTCTCTTCTTTTCCTTCCTTAATTATCTTCCAAAACCCTTTCAAATCACCCACTTTTTCTTCACAAACATAGCAAAAACATGAAGAAAGTTGCTAGCTTCTAGAATAGACAGGAGAAGATTGAAAAAAGGCATAAAGTGTTCCTTTGTTTTTGTCTTTTCTCTCTTTAGATATATATATATATATATATATATATATATATATATATATATATATATACCTTTATCTTTTTGTAATTGTTGTATATAACACACACACACATTTCAACATATACATTTAAAACTGTAAATGTCTCAAAATATGACCAAAAGACACAAATACCCCTTAAACGTACCTGAGGGTATTATAATATTAAGTCTTATATTTAATTAGTGTCTTCTAATATAAGCCCCTAATTAAGCACCTATTCATTGAAGCCTTGTTTGTCAAAGTGAAAAGTATACTTCTACTAAGTGGAAAATTAAGAGTAGATCATAGCTTAACTAGTGTACTTTGCTTGTTTACCAAAACGAAGGTAAAGCATATTGAGACATGAATAGGGAATGCATTTGTCGATGCAAGGAAATATGTAGTGTCTACTCTATTGATACCGAAAGTCACATTTGATGTCGCATGATTTATTAGGGTAACATCTGACTTTAGATTATAGACTTTTGATGATTAATTTGAAATTTACTTATTCAATTAATTCAAACTCACCAAAGTGAAGGGAAGACTTGATACAATGGTATCTCAATCCACTAGGAAATTCACTGAAATTTTTCAAGTACAATAGTGAAGGCTATTGACTTGATGAAAATAGTGTGAGAATTTTAATTAATTAACTTCGGAATTAAAATGAATATTAATAAATTACAATAAAATCACTTATTTTTTATCTGTAATTGTAGATAACAAATCACTATGTAAAACCTAACTTTTTGATCAATTCTTGAAAAAAAAAATAGATCACTAGAAGCAATTTCATTGATTGGTATAAAAATTTTTAGATTATACTGCATCAGGAGAAAAAGATGTATACCCTTGAGGGGTCGCTGCCTTGTGAGCCTGGTCTCAATGCCACCTAAGCACAAAATGATACCTTTAATAAGTATCTAGATGTTTTCATGGAGGTTAAGCGTCTTATGTTGACTTCCATGTCATCTAAGCTTTAAAAACAATATAAGAAAATAAATGTGTTATCCATACTTACATACTTTTATGAGTAATGTGATACTCGTGTAAGGGTTGAATAATATGAAATATCAAATGTATTATTTGATTATAACCTCTTTGAGAAAGCCCAAGTTGGCCTGACGTGGAAAAATCAGCGGCGCTTTTCTAAATTTAAAATGCATCGCTTTCAAGACGTAACTAATGAGAAATTTTGGATAGAAATCTACTGCTAATATTAGTTAGTATTAGCAATTAAAATTGTGACACGTGGAGGTTAGTTTTGTAATTTCAAACTAAAAGGAAAAAAATATGTGAATTAAAAAATATTATGTCAATTTTAATTTTAATTGGATGGCGACACGTGAAAATTAGAAGTTTAATGGAAAATATGGAAGAGTTTCATTTCTTCCTATTACATGAGCGCTTCTCCAGTTTTCTCCATGTGAAAATCACTAAAGAGAACACGACAACGATGACATGTCCGAGGAATGCTATACTACGGGCGAACAATTTCTTGAATAATGTTTTTGCGATAGTTGTAGGACTATGACGATGGTGTTAATGCTCTTTCGGAGTTTCAAAGTTTGTTGAAGACGTCTTACCATTATGGAAGCGTATTTCGACGGCAGGGTTTAACAGTTTTTTCCTGCAGTTGAGGTTGTGGAATGTGTGTACATTTAAAGTATACTTGTTTTTATGTGTTTATGCATTTTTCCAGGGCAATGAACTAAGGATCTAATACCAAAGAATACTTGTTTGTAGACATTGAAATGGAATGGTTGTAAGACTGTAATTTTACAAACTGAATTTTTGCAAGTAAGTCCAAACTGGGAATTTGCAAGACTGTAATGTAATTGTTTGCAGACACTGAAACAATAATTTTTGTTCAATTTCCATGACAATGTTCAACAACTGTAACATATTCGTTTTGGTTCCTAATTTCGAACGCTAAAACTGGAATGTTAACCTTTAGTAATTGGTTCAACCACATTATAATATTTGGAATGCATTGTGAAGGTTTACAAGAAACTCTAATACAAATAAATGTAATGCAGTTAAGTTCATAATTTTGTCAATTTAATTACACAATTAAACTTTCCAAATTAATAATTTAAATTATATTAGTTTATGAGGGTATTATTGTCATTAAAAAAGGATAAATTAATAATTTATAATTAAACTAACCAATTATATTAATGAAAATGAAAAATAAGTGAGTATTTAGATTTTCTAGCATTATTTGTCAATTGACTGATCCATAGGTGGGAATAAGTATCCATAAAATTAATTAATTGGCTTCATTTTCTTACCATAAGCTTATTTTTTTTTTATAAAAATGATGTAATAATTGAAATTACTGTGACATAGATATTAAATGTGTGTTTAATTTAGATAATTTTTTATTACTTAAAGTGAAAAATTATCTTAAAGATTACTATGTATAAATTATTACTATATTTAATAAAATTTAGTAAAAATTAGTATATGTTAATTATTATTATGTTTGTTTGAAGATAATAAAAAATAGTATAATATTATTTTACTTAAATTTATTTGAATATAATTATTTTAAAATATTTTTTATTTTACTTATTATATTAATTTAAAATATGGTATTTTACTTCTTTTCATTCTTCTCTAAATGCATGTAAAAAAGAGTCACAAAAAAAAAAAGTTATATAGGGCTACATAATAAAAAATATAAGTGATAAGTTTTTTAACAAGCAATGTTATACATGTCTATCTATAAAAAATTGTTATGTGTATATATTTTTTAATACATAAATAGGTACACATATAATATATAATCATGTAATTAGATATTATTTTATTATTATTTTAAAATTATTCAATTATATAATAACACATTATATAATTTTATTATTTTTAATATTCATATGTAAACAAAAGAGGGAGATCAAGAAAGAAAGTGTTGCTAATATTACTGTGTTGAACTAAAATCTAGAAGGTTACAAGATGAAAATAAACCTATGATAAGTTCACATTTTATTGTGTTTTGACCTAATTGAGGGATATTTAAAATGAGGCAAATAAACGATCCGCAACTATCACGTTGATGATTTTCTGAATCAATAATAAAATAATTTTAAAGGAGTTTAATAAGTTTGATGTTTGACGAGAAAGTAAACTAACAACCAACAGTAATCAACACTTCCCACAGATATTTATAAAAAACGATAAGGATTTTGCACTATCGTACTAAAATATCCCTACAAGCAATGGCTCCTTTCATGCATAGCTTCCGGTTGACTATGCTTCTTCTAGGATTATCATTGCCTAGCTTTCATGTGAACCCGGCAGCTGCATTCCGCCGCACTTCTCTCCTTTTCGGGCTGCCGACGCCAGGATTGCCACCGGTGCCCTCCGCCATAACTCCCACCCCTCCACCCTCGTCCCCGTCACCTCCTGGAGTGCCATCAATACCTCCACCTCCCATAACTCCATCAGCGCCTTCACCACCGATGTCACAATCGCCAACTCCTCCCATAACTCCATCAGTGCCTTCACCGCCGAAGTCACAATCGCCGCCTCCTTCCATAATTTCACAAGGGCCTTCAACGCCGATGACAAAATCGCCTCCTTCAACAATTTCACCAATTTCTTCAACGCCGATGACAAAATCGCCTCCTTCAACAATTTCACCAATTTCTTCAACGCCGGTGTTAAAATCGCCTCCTTCCAGCGCTCCATCAGTGCCTACATCTCCTACCGCAGGCACACCAGTGCCTATATGGCTTTTGGTGCCGCCACTTCCTGGCGATTCAATTCCACCTCCAGCTAATCCCTGAACCCCAATCTATAGTTCTTTCCGATTGCACAGTTTCTAAATCCTTTGGTCATTTTATATTAATGCTCCTATAGGAATAATAAATCTGAATGTGCTTATTTGAACAATTAAGTAACTATGCTCCTCTTTTTCTTTTTAAATTTCAAGTTCTTTTTCACGTATTTTATTGTCATCTCCTCCACGCGTGCTGTATACTTGGAGTATCTTAATAGTGAATAAAGTTTGGTTTTTTCTGCATAGATTTTTGCTAAATATATTATTTCGTCAATCTTTTTCTATACAAAAAAGAGTAAATGACATGGTCTCACCCAAGATTTGACCTAAAAACACCTTTTACCTTTAATTTGCATAAATAACATTTTCCCATCAAATCCAAACTTTGTTAAAATAAACTAGCACCATAAGAGTAAAATAATAATTTTATGATCTATTAATTTAAAAAATAAAAAACAAAAACATTTTATCAGACCCAAATATTTTAACTATTACAATTTAAACCTTAAAAAACATTGTTGAAATTTATTCAACAATTTTTTGAGGATGTGATTGCCATTTTTGAAACTATAAGGGGGCAAAAACAATTTAAAATTTTTTCAAAAACCTCCAAACTTTTTTTAAATTTCAAATAACTCCCTAAAAATTTAATAAAACCTGTGATATTTTCAAAATTATAAGTTATCCCCTTATATACAATTATACAACAAAAACACCCTTATTTATAAGAAGAGAGGAGTAAGGGATGAGAGTGAAAGGGAAAAAAAAATAAGTGACTTGTTCTATAATTTAGATATTTAAAAGGTCATTTTTAATTTTTGTAATTTAAGATTATATGATAATTTTGGAAAATAAAGTGGTAGAGATAAAATGGTAAGTGGCTTTCATAGAGAGTTGTTGAGGATTAAAAATTACATGGTCTGTAGCACCAAAGTCCATGTACCAGCTTGGATCTAAAACTGGTACAAAACTAGCTACAATATTGGTTGAGGTTTGTTGTGAAAAGATTTGACTAGGATAGGAAGCTTTTGTGCGGTTTGGCTAAGTTGGGTTGTATAGATCTGTCCACCAATAGTGACATTTTGATTGTCACATCCTAGAATAGCAACCTGATTAAAGGAGTGGTGTGAAACTCCTACAACAGGATCAAACTCTAACCCCACACCATCTAGGATGAAATTTATCAACTTTTTCTCAATTATCACTTGATCACTCTATTAAGGTAGATGTCTTACAATCAATCATATTTGACATTTGTAATTGTGATTTTATATAGATTGTTAATAAAAGGATCTGTTATTGATCAAGCTATATGTCTATTAATTATATGATCACACAAATAATATACTCTTAAAATGGTAGAACTGTGATGAGAGGATCAAACGATTGATCGAGGGAACTTATGCACACATTAAGTAGTCATTCTAGAAACATCGATAATTTAAACATTATAATAAATAAAGGCATGTGTAACAATGATAGGATTATCATAGTGTTGAACGACTTCACCGAATGGTGGCAACAATTCTCACATGTTAAAACTATTTATAGACAACTTAATACAACACGTGGGTGTAACTTATAGACATATTCATCAAACTAACCCGACCAAAAGACATCCATGTCGATGATTGCTTTAGTGTTTATGGAAAAAATCTTCTAAATACCATAAGTGCATATAATCTTTTGACATGAGGTCATCAGGTCGTCTTATGTAAAAATGGGCATGATTTGATATTACCCATTATATCATCATAACTGGGGTAACTATAAAGGTAGTGATTGATCATACCATGAGATATATAGAGGTTGTGTTTGATTAATAAAAGCTTCATTGCTCCCGAGCATGTGAGAAGATATCTCACATAAGAATACTCAATGGCATCCATGACCACTTAAATCTGTGGCCATAGCAGGATTAGGTCATAGCCTAATCCATGTTGGTCATTTATGTGTATCAGTTCATACCGAGGAGCCATTGAGATAGACACATTTTTATGTCTCAATCTGGAGAGATATTAGTTAACGAAAGAATTGAATTTCATATAGCTATGATGTTATAAAGACTTAAGAGATGACTACTGACACTTGGTTGACTAGGTGGCCATGATGTTTTGTTAGAGGTCAATCTTAGTTTGTGTCTAAATTTAATCCAAATTCGGACATTACTAGCATAATGGAGAGCTTATGGGTCACACACACAAAGGAATTGATTCAAACTCAGAGGCGAGGATTATATACTAATAGTCTTGGTGTTTAAGGATGATGGTAGGATCGCGAATGGACTAGGCTTCTCTAACATGATAGAAAAGTCCAGTTTGACCTTTCTTTAACCATGCACAACTGTGCATGCTCTTTGCATAGTTGTGTGCCATGGAGAAAGGAGGAGTTGGTCATTCCATGTATTTGAACACTATATAAGTATTTGTTCATGGGAAAACTAGAAGACAGTTTCATTTTCGAGCACAAACCCTAGCTATCACCCTCGTTCTCTCTCAACACATAAATTTTTAATCACTATGTCCTAACAACCTTTTGTGATTGAAATACCTTCTTCTATGTTCGAGCTTTACATAGATATCAAGATGCCGCCTCTTGATGGTAGAATAAAGTATTAACTCTAACCACATAACGATCAAAAAAGCAGTCAACATTGGTATAACTCTAAAAACATCCTATATGTGTTTCTACATGATGAAATCTATGTGCAAAACAGATATCTTAGTTTGGGTTTTCAGGATTGCAAGATTATTAAATTTTTAATTTCATTATGCTATCAGTTACCAGTGCCATTAAAACCCAATAGTGGTATAAGAGCCATTGTTTTGCATATTTTTCATAACTTGTTTTGATTAATTGTATATATTGATTGCATGTATTTCAATTAATCAAAACATATTCAAATTTATAATGATGATTTGCAATCATGTTGCTAGACAAATTGTTGAGTTTCATGTACAACATAAACTGTGCTAACATTATTGAGTTTTGGTTTTCTGGGTTTTGTTTATTTTTGTTAAATTACAAGTTTATTCGTATTGGTTGAATTTCATTGATTTCATGAAGTTGGACAAAATTGTCTTTAAATCGTGTTGTTCAATCATTCAAGGGTTGTTGTTAGTGTGAGTATGGTTTTTGTATCATATTACCTCACCTTGATAC
Organism: Mangifera indica; assembly: GCF_011075055.1. Classification (NCBI taxonomy): domain Eukaryota; kingdom Viridiplantae; phylum Streptophyta; class Magnoliopsida; order Sapindales; family Anacardiaceae; genus Mangifera; species Mangifera indica. Next base: position 18,123,169 of record NC_058137.1, on the reverse strand, counting down.
TGTGGCTTGATGAAAACTTAGGGAATTTTTGGACAATCTCTTTCAAAGAAAGACACTGGAAAACACACATGGCACCAAGTCGTGTATAAGTGGTGTTTGACGTGAGTGCATGCTAGTATGGGCAATACCATCCTTAACATACCTGAAAATCCACTAAGGAGCATAGATAGACTTTCCTTATGCTTAAGTCATGCTTTGTGGAATTTTAGCCATGCTTAGGCAACACCAAACTATTCCGACCAACCATGACCGTTTTTGGAATTTTGAAAAATTTGAAAAGTCCAATGTCAGTTTACAAATAGGCTTAAGAATTCAATAGAGATAAGTATAATGTACTTGAAGGTTATGATTTGGGTAGACAATATAAATGTGGGCCTTAAAATTTTAGGACCTTAAATGGGGGGTCAATTAACCTATTATAAATTAACTAAATTCCTACTCCAAAACCAAATACAATATAACTTACCCATTCAAAGCTATCATTTAAGGAGATTTCTAAGGTAGAAGACTAAGTCATATCGAGAGATGATCTCGACAAATAATTTCATGTGATTTTCAAAGGTTTTTTAGATTCAATTTTTCACCACGATCTAGATATTCCTAAAACCCTAAAGTTTAATTTAGTATTTTATAATTTATGCGTTGATCCTATGAATTATAATTATGTAATTTTATGTTTGTTCATGCACAGTAAATCTTACATGTGGAATTAGAGCAGTATGAATTGGGTTATAAAATCTGAATTCAAGAATTGATGTTTTAGTTAAATGTTTGAAATTACGGTTTGATAATTTTGAATTATGAATTAAAATTGAAATTAGGGTTTAATTGAAATCCAAATGGATTTTATTTCAGTTAGGCTTTGAAATTGAAATCAAGATTGCAATCAAAAATTATAGTTTTATGTATAAATTGGGATTTGGTTTGATTTTGAAATTAGGGTTCATAAATTAATATTTTTAAAACTAGGAACTAGCCCTAAAAAAAGTCTTGATTTTAGTGTTTTAAAGACTAAATTTGAAACTAGTAAACTCGATTTCATCGTTGGCCATCATTTTCTAGTTGCACTATGTGGCTTTAGCCTTTCATACAATTTTTGACGAAATTATGTGCGGTTAAACCCTTCTTGCGTAAGTCGTGTGCTCACAACCTTCCCAATTGTCTAGCGAATTTTCCAAACTCTATTAAGCCCTAGAAAGCCATCAATGGCAACCACAATAGTTGTGACTTATGACATTGTTTGACCATGCTTTTTTGGTGAAATCCTATGATGAAACCTATTAAAGGGTCATCATTGAGAGTTAGCCCTTGTTTCCCTCTTGAATCAAACCAACTAGATAGTCGAAGATTGGAATACGTCGATGGCAATGAGTTGATTTCTTAACAGATAAACTAGTCAACATGGGTTGGGAAAACCCAGAATCCGATTTGATTTCTTAAATAGATAAACTGGTCCAATCAAAGTCAACAGGTTGGATGAAACCTATAAACTCGACCCGGAAAGCAAAACCAACCCAATAAGGAAACCTAACCCTAGATATGTGTGATTTGCATGTGCAAAATATGTAGGATAGTACATGGCATTGTGTGGGCGAAAGACTCCTTATGTTAGGCACGTGTATCTTTAGTATGGAGTATAGTGGTGTGTAGAGTCACTTGGAAGCACATGGTAGTGCGTTTGAAGGGTATTATGGCACATGTTGGCACATGAAATATTTTTTGAGTATGTCAAGCACATGCAAGTAGTTTATGTCTCGTTTAACACACATATGAAGCATTGTTGACACTTTCTAACACATGAAACTCTTTCAGAGGTGTGTGAAATGGTTATTTAAGTGTGTAAGTGTGGGTCAATAGTCCTTGGTGGAGTTTGTAGGCTTAGAATGGGCATGTAACATATAGGATATTCCAAATATGCATTAATGCATGTAAATAACAAATTACTGAGTGACTAAACATGATAGTGCATAATTGATCATAGTAATGTGTATAAGTGCATAAAGGTTAGTTTAAGCACAAATTGGTGTGTGAAGTATGTTAAAGCATGTAAAAGACCTAAGGTAACAAGTGAAGCACAATAACATATGATCATTGTAAGTGACATCACATTAGAGGTTTAAGTATGCATGTTACAACAAATGAAAGGCAAGAAACAACCCTTGACTAGCATTAAGACTTATCATAGCATCTAAATGGCTTTTTGTGGCATGAAAAGGCATATAGGCACTTATAGGTTTCTATTTAAAAGTGAATTGAATTTTTTAGGTTAAATATTATGACATAAAGTACTCTCTTATCATTAGAATTAATAAATTTAAGTATAATATCAACTTTGTCATATGTGGTTGAGTTACCATATAAAATCAAGATGAATATTCACTAGGTTAGATGCAACAATTTTAAGGAAGTTTGTCAGAGACAATAAGGTATCATGTCTCATAAAATCTTATTTAAGACAATAATATTAAGTATCATTGGAATATTTTGTGAGTTTTCATGATAACAATCACCAAAGTGGTATATTGTTGAAGCTTACAAAATTTTCTTTTTGATAATGATACATTTTTTAGTTTTTAATACATAAGATTAATTTTGAAAATGTACTGGTCGTGAAAAACTTAATACACCCAAAGGTGGTTAGGCTTATTCAATTGACATGTGCTTTCATATTAAATAGAGGAAGAATAATGGTCTAAGAAGTTTTATCTGTCCAAAAGTGATATTTCTTTCAAAAACCATATGTTCTAAAGGTCTTCATATGACTTATATAACCTTTTGTTTGAAATCCTAATAGCATGCATTTTTTCTGCACAAAGGTGATTTAATAACGATGTACCAGGAATCCCTATAAGGTGTGATTTATACGATTTTAAAGCTATCTTGATTACTATCTAATACGGATTTACTATAACACTTAATTAAGATTGTCAGAGACAATTTGGTGTTATATCTCAGGAAATCTTAACTTTAGCAATATCATTTAGTCTTAGTAGAAATTATTTTAAGTTGTTAAAGTGTCTAATACCCAAAGTAGTGCATTCATTGAAGCTTGCAAAAACTCTACATTCAGTGAAAGAGACATTATTCAATTTGACACATATAATTTCTTACCCAAAGGTGGTTATTGTGTGTAAAAATTAATGGTTGCATAAAGTGTTCATGGAATTACATTGGTGGTGAAAATTTCAATTTACCCAAAGGTAGTTGTGATTTTTCAATTCACATATGTTTTTCCTCTTGGTGTAAAAGAAAGCAATAACCTAGGGGGTTTACTTGCCCAAAGGTGATAGACTTTCCAAAAGTTATTTGTTTTTTTTTTAATTTGTAACCTTATATGATTATGCGTTTGGAACCCTTATCAATAATAGTTTATAAGATTTTCAAACTATTTATTGCCAATGATGTTGTTTATTGCATCTCATCTTTAATAAAATCAGTTATTGTAAATAATAACAATAATGTCATAATAGAGGTTCTAATTGACTCTAAATTTAAAAAGTTAGCGATAAGATTTAAATTTGCACTACTAATTGAGGATATAGGTTTTGCCCAACGAGTTGATGAACCATCCAAGCTTAAGATGAAAGCCTAATTGAAGAATATGATTTCTATATTGAGTGGGAGAAATCCATCAAGTTAAATTGGTTTCTATAAAAGGTCCATTTCGATTATCTCATTGGAGGTTTATCTTAGATTGAAAGTGTTAAGAAGGTTCTCACTAAGATTAGCTAGACATTTGAAAATATTGGAATTGCTAGTTTAGCGAGTAATATGTCATGGATGAGGTATGTCAGTCCTAAAGGAGTCAATCAATAATGAGTTTCTTATAATAAATTTTGTTGCTCAATTAAGGCACAATTATAAAGAAAGAATAACTATAAGAAATACCAATCTTGTTGCTTAATTAAGGTTAAGGTTTTTAGATGTGAAGATGGTCAATAGATAAAGGCTAAGTAAGCAGGAGTCCACATTTAAGATTGAAGTTATATGGACATTAAAGTTATCAGTATGGGCATAATGGATATTTTGCCAAGATTCTAGGACTCCAAAATAGCATTGCTATAAAACTCAATCATGACCGAAAAGTTATGATGATAAACAAATATGACTAAGTATCCATGAGGTAAAGTAGTTAAGGTGGTATAGTATTTTCTTAATGAATTTCTTTGTAAACCTATGCCAAATATTTCTTTTTGGCCTTTGGACATGAAGAGACCTAGCCTAATACATTTTCAGTTTGCAGATGTCTTGCTTTAGTATAAATCTATAATCCTAATAAGAAAATGTTAAATCTAAGATTAGTTTACTGTTACATCATTGGCCGTATAGAGTATTCCAAAGAATATAATATATATTATCCCAATTGAGGTACTAAAGTGATTGACTCCAACATGAAAAATATCTTAGGCTTTAAGACTTTCAAAAGTGATAATCTTTTTTATTAAGAAAGTGAATAGATTCATCCGATTCTTGAAATGTCCATAAGGTTAGATAGTGTTATGGCTAAATCAATAGTGACATTCAATAAAGTTTACAAAATCTAATGGAATATGAGATTACCTTAAAGAATGTCCTCACTGAAGAGCTGATAGCTAATCTTATAATAAATGAGTCAAATACAATTGGCAAAGGTATGAAAATTTTGATGAGAAAATATATTATAAAAGAATGATTTGTTATCATTAAGAATTTTTATGTGTATCTTAGTCATGTAAGATGGATGTCGAAGTAGTTTTTCTAAATGAAAGTCATAGTATAGAAGTCTATATCGTGTAATAAGGTTTATCAAAAGACATAAGGAATGAAGCTTTTGATATGTAGTCTTAAGAAGTCTATCTATAGTTGAAATAGACTTTTTGACTATAATGTTTTAATTTCAATCAAATGTACTTCTTGTGACCTCATTAAAAATAAATTGGATCAATATAAAAATATGAAGATCAATGAGAGCAAATTTGTCTTCATGGTATGGTTCAATATTTGCAATGATGATATTAACATTAAGCCAATTTTATCTAAGATCTATGATGTGAAGGATCTTGAAGATACCTTATTTTTTCTTGGTATTGAGATCCACTGTGAAAGGATCCATGGACTTAGTGTCTTATCTCAAATACATACATGAAACATGTGTTTAAAAGGCTGAACATACAAGAATCTAGGGCAAACGATGTGTCTGTTATGAAAGGAGATAAGCTCAACATCAAGCATCGTGTAAATGATGAGGTTGAAAGGGAATTCATGTAAAATGTCCCTTATGATTGTTCTATTTGAAACTTGATGAATGTGCAAGTAAATTTTGCTTTTAAAGTCTTAATCCTTACCTCTCAAATCATAGTTTTGTTTATTGAGCTGTAGTTTAAGAGGTAATGAGATACTTGCAAAAGATTAAGTTTTGGTGGTTGTAAAAATAACCTAAAATTTATTTTTGAATATATTATTATACTTGTTGAATGGACCGTATTTGGAAAAGTACTAAGTATTCATTAGTAGTAACCTCAACCATAGACATTGGATTTGTAGCATGTCATGGGGTAACTTCTCAAATGTGTGGTTAAAGGATTACTTGGTTGAACTACTTGGTGTTGACTCTATTTACCATGATAGTAATGCAATTAGGTAAAAGACTTCCTATTAATTGAGACATACAAAATAAAAAAAATTATAATCATGAACCTTATAAAAAAATAAGATATTAGGGTAAAGTAAATAAATGTAGAGTCGATATAAGGTTAAGGCCCTAACCAAAGGAATATGACTTGTAGCCCGTAAAGTCATGTTAAAAACATGAGGATGTTTAAGGTCTTTTGATATCTAAAATTAGTGGGAGTTTTTATTATTATTGTTCTTTGTTGATATATTTATTTATTGATTATGATTATATTGACACATTAACATATTTATTTGTCTATGAATATATGCACATATATATGGTTAAAGTATAACATGTATTTTAAGATAAAGTTTTCTTGAGTATGACAATTGTATGTGTATATTTCATGAGTCTTAAGCAAGGTTGAAACATACATGTTTCGTCGGAAGCAAAGAGATTTCTCTTATTTATTTTGAAACATAAGGTTAAAGAGAAATCATAAAAAAGAGTAACAGAGATATAACATATATTTGTGATCATTTTGTTGGGTGTTATTTCTATCACACTCTTAGATTTTATCTGTGTTAATTTGATTATTAGTAATTATGATTAAGGACAATTTTATGTTGATAGTAGACATAAGTAATGTCTTGGTTTGTTTCTAGTGATCATATTAATTAGACTATTTATTAAAGTGTAATTTATTTTTGGACTATTTTGTTTTCTAAAACATTGATTACCTCGAGAGTCAAAAAATGGGTTTTTCCTTTTCTTTTTCTTAAAATAAAATAAAATAGAAATAATTAATGTTGCCTAAGTGAGAGAATATTAGAAATTTTCTAATGTGGGCTAACATTAATTATGGTTTTGATTAAATAAAACCACGTAATTGAATAGTCCAATGCCAGTTTACAGATAGGTTTAAGTGATCAATAAAAATAAGTCCAATATATTTAAAGGTTATGATTTGAGTGAACCACATAAATATGGGCCCTAAGGTTTATTGAATTTTAATGGAAAGTCAATTAACCTACTATAAATTGATTAGGTCTCTACTCCAAAACCTAATTCAGTATGTTTGCAGTATAACTTACCCATTTAAAGCTACTATTGAGAGAGATTTCTAGAGTAGAATACCAAGTCATGTCAATAGGTGATATCGACAGGTAATTTCATGTGATTTTCAAAGGTTATTAATATTCAATTTGTATAGTGATCCAAATATTTCTAAAACCCTAAAGTTTAATTTGGTATTTTATAATTTATGCATTAATCCTGTGAATTATAATTGCTTGATTTTATGTTTGTTCATGCATAATATATCTTACATATTCAACCACATTATAATATTTGGAATGCATTGTGAAGGTTTACAAGAAACTCAATAAATGTAATGCAATTAAGTTCATATATTTTACCTTAAATTTTTATATAAGGGATAATTTTGTAAATTAATTGTAACATTTTTTGTCCAATAACCTGACCTACTGTCAAGATATTGTCCACTTATTTTACCTTAAATTTTTATATAAGGGATAATTTTGTAAATTAATTGTAACATTTTTTGTCCAATAACCTGACCTACTGTCAAAATATTGTCCACATTGGATACACAGTTCATCATGATTTTGTTTCTGGGATGTGTCTTAACATTTTAGGAGCTCAAAGGCTATTTAACCAATCAAATTCTTTCACCTCTAATCAATGTGGGATATACAGACAGAGTACAGATAGACCCAACTTTTTTCTCATGCTTTATCGATATGAGATTCGTCTAAGGATATCACATACACCCCCTTTACAAGACTCAACGTCCTCACTAAAGATTGCCCCAACCATCGTTCAATAGGACATGTAGAGCCACTCTGATATCATTTGTAACATCTCTGATCCAATAACCTAGCCTACTATCAAGATATTGTCTACTTTAGACACACAGTCCATCATGAATTTGTTTATGGGTTTTACAACCTAAAACACATTTTAACATTTTAAGAAATTTCCAGGCTATTTAATCAGTCAAATCCTCCCACCTCTAACCAATGTGGAATACATAGGCAGAATACAGACAGACCCAACATCTCTTTCATATTTTATCGATATGGGATTTGTCTAAAGGTATCACATTAATTACACCATTAAACTTTCTAAATTAGTAATTTAAATTATATTAATTTATGAGGGTATTATTATCATTATTCTAAAAAAAAGGTAAGGTAATAATTTATAATTAAATTAACAAAAGGCACTAATAGAATTAGATACTGAATGGATATTTGGATTTTTTTACTGTTATTTGCCAATTGACTAATCTATAGGTGGGAATAAGTGCCCCTAAAATTAATAAATTGGCTTCGTTTTCTGACCATAAAGTTATATTTTTATAAAAATGAAGTAATAATTGAGATTACTGTGACGTAGATGCTAAAAGGAATGTTTAGAGAAATTACTTTTACTGTGCATATATAGGCGAAAGTCGAGCTCCTGTATATGCATAACAAAATTGTCTCAAATGTTAAGAGAAATTCTGACAGTATCAACTTCTTTTCATTCTTCTCTAAATGCATGGAAAAGTGAGTGAAAAAAAATAAAAGATAAGGGCTTTTAACGGGCAATGTTATATGTTTTTATGTATAAAAAAAATATTTTATGTATATTTATTTTTGAATATATCAATAGATATATATAATATATATAATTATATAATTAAATATTATTTTATTATTAATTCAAAATCTTCTTTTTATATAATAAGATATCATATATATATATATATATATATATATTAAAAAAAATAGGTATAATTTTATTGTTTTTAATTACCATATGAAAACAAAGGAAGAGATTGAGAAGGCATGTGTTGCTAATATTACTGTTTTGAACTAAACTCTAGAACGTTACAAGTAGGGATGGCAATTTGGGCCCGACTTTAGGGGCCCCGACCCTCCCCGACCCTAACGGAGAGGGGATTCCCCGATAAAAACGGGGAAAGGGGCGGGGATGGGGACAAAAAAAATCCCCGTAATCGGGGACGGGTCGGGGAAGGGGATACATGTGTCCCCGCCCCGCCCCTCCCCTCCCCGCCCAGCCCCGCCCCGCCCCGCCCCTCCCCTCCCCTCCCCTCCCCATCCCCTCCCCACCCCACCCCCTAAATCTAATATATTAATATAATAATTTCTAAACTATTAAGTTTTAGAAATTTTTACATTATGATTTATTAAAACTATAACTTTAATTTTACTAATTTTTGAATTATCAATTATTAGCTTTTACTAATTTCTAAACTATTAATCTAATATATTAAAAAAAACCTAGAATTTCATTATCATAAAATGTAAATGCACCAAATTAATTTTATTTCAACTTCAAAACTTAGTTAGTCAATCTACTAGGTTTTACACACAAAAAATAATAAATTATAAACTTAATAAAATCAATTGAAGTGAATGAAAAATGTTAAATTTAATGTTATTATAAAATTACCCTAAATCACATACATGAAGAGCTACTAATGAAGAGATTGATTATTGCATATTGTTAGATTTTATGAAAACTTTATATTTGAACTAAAATAACAAATAATATTTTATAGCTCTTGTAGCAAGTGAAATTTTGGAAAAATATGATTTATTTTATTTATTGAAATATATAAAAGAATTAAAATTTATATTTATGGGTATGGGGAGGGGATTTTTCCCCGCAGGGACGGGGCGGGGATGGGGAGGGGATTTTTCCCCACGGGGACGGGGTGGGGATGGGGAGGGGATTTTTCCCCGCGGGGACGGGGAGGGGACGGGGATTATTTTTTATCCCCGCAACGGGGACGGGGCGGGGACGGGGATTGATATCCCCTACGGGGACGGGGATGGGGATTGATATCCCCTCCCCGCCCCTCCCCATTGCCATCCCTAGTTACAAGTAGAACTGAAAATTTTCAATATAACCTATTAACTATACACAATATGATACAAAAATATCATATTAAGGTGGAGTTTTTTTACATAAAATTTATTTTGGGTTAACCCAATATGATATAAAAATAAATTAGATAGTATTAGAGTTTATACGAAAATAATCTGATACGATTCGAATTGATTCAAATATTTTGAAGAAATATTACTTTAATATAATTTGCTAGAAATAAATTATAGAAATGTTAAAAAACAATATCAACAACAGTTAAAATCTTTATAAATTGCATATACTTAATTATAATTACTATTATTATTGTTTATTTTTATTTTATTATTAAGTAAAAAGAATTTGATTTAGTTTGTCATATTATAGACATATTTTAAAGTTCTTACTCATATAATTATACGTTATATATTTATAATAAAAATTTGAAATATTTACAGATTACATATAATTATATCTTTATATAATTATAATTACTCATATTATTTTTATTTTTATTTAAATATTTTATTTTATTACTAAGTAATAAGAATTGAATTTGTGAGTTAGATTATTAACGTGTTCTGAAAGTCTTAGTATTATAAATTTTTAAATCATTTCTCTATAAGACAAAATGTTATATTATGTATTTTATTAATAGTATGTTTGGATAATTTAGTAAAAAATTAAAATGATAAAAACACTTTAGGAAGTGAAAATAATAGATAATTTTTTTGTCAATTTTAGTAGGATCAAATCAATTCAAATATTAAAAGGTTGGAGTAAAGTTAAAAAATTTCATTATAATTCTAATTCAGATCGAGTTAGAGTTAAAAAACTTTAACATAAAATTCGAATTGATATAATAAAAATACGATATATTGACACGTATTGTTAGGGGTACATGCAAGATAAAAATAAACTTGGGGCAAGTACACATTTTATTGTCTACTGACCTAATAGAAGGATACTTAAAGTGTGGCAAAATAAACCATCCTCGACTATCACGTTGATGATTTTCTAAATCAATAGTAAAATCATTTTAAAGGAGTTTAATAAGTCTGATGTCTGTCAAGTAACTAACAACCAAGAGTACTCAACTAAAATATCCCAGCGCAATTTCAAACTGTGGCTCCTTTCATGCATAGTTTCCTGTTTACTATGCTTCTTCAGGGATGGCAATGGGAGAGGCGGAGAAGAGATCTCGATCTCCCCGTCTCCATTCTCATCTCCATCTCTAACTCATCTATGTTATGGTTATAACAAAAATTCTTCATTCTCATCTCATGATGAAAAATTTTCTCTTCCTCCCCTCCCTATTCCTTTAGAAAAAAATTCTTTCTGTATCTGCAAAAAAAAAACTCTTCGTCATACCCTTTAAACATAACATAAATATATTAAATAAAAAATAAGTAAAATTAAAACTAATATGCTATTTCAAATGTCATAAGTATCATATATTAACGACTTTAATATACACAATAAAAACTTTATAAAGTTTTAAAAACATAAATAATTTAAAACTATAAAAATATATTAGTATATTTTAAATAAATGTATTAATATAAAGAGACAAGGATGGGGATGGAGATGGGGATGAAAGCTGACAAGGACGAGGCAAGACAAGGTGGGGAAGGGACACATATATCCCCGTCCCTAATTATGAAGATTTTTTTTGTCTTTGCTCCTATTTCTTTTGTAGAGTCTCCTCCCTGTCTGAATCGGAGAGAGTCATGACTCTTAAATTCAATTCGAAATTGTCATATCTATGCTTCTTCTAGGATTATCATTACCAAGCTTTCATGTGAACCTAGCAACTGCATTTCGCCAAACTTCATTTCCTATCGGGATGCCAACGTCGACGTCAGGATTGCCACCAGTGCCCTCCACCCTCGTCCCCAACTCACTGCCTCTACCGCTAAAGTCACAATCACTTCCCTCCACTATAGTTCCCACCCATCTAGAGTGCCATCAATGCCTCCACCGTCGAAGTCACAATCGCCTCCTCCTCCCATAACTCCATTAGCGCCTCCACTGCTGATGTCACAATCGCCTTCACCAACGGCAAAATCGCCTCCTTCCATAATTCCACTAGGGCTTTCAACACCAACGACAAAATTGCCTCCTTCAACAATTTCACCAATGCCTTCAACACCGATGTTAAAATCGCCTCCTTCCATAGGTCCATCAATGTCTTCAACGCCGGTGTTAAAATCGCCTCCTTCATCAATGCCTCTAACGTCAGTGTTAAAATCGCCCCCTTCCATAGCTCCATCAGTGTTCACATCTCCTTCCGCAGGCACACTAGTGCCTAAAATGGCTTATGGTGACACCAATTGATGGCGATTCCATTCCACCTCTAGCTAATCCCATGACCCCAATATAGAGTTCTTTCTGATTCCACAGTTTCTTAATCCTTTGGTCGTTTCATTTTAATGCTCCTAGACGAAGAATAAATTTGAATGTGCTTATATGATCATTAAGTATGTTCCTTTTTTCTTTTTAGATTTCAAGTTCTTTTTCTTGTGTTTTATTGTCATGCTATACTCTCTGTACTCGGAATAACTTAATAGCGAATAAAGTTTGTTTTATTATCTCATCAATCTTTTTCTTTACTGAAAAGAGTAAATGACATCTGCCCACCGAAGGTTTGGTCAAAAAACACTTCTTCACCCTTAGTTTGCATAAATATTATTTTTTCAACCAAACTCAAACTTGGCTTAAAAAAACTAACGGCATGAGGGTAAAATAGTAATTTTACTATCCATTAATTTTAAAAATAAAAAACCTTTTACCAGACCTGAACGTTTTAAATATGACAATTTAAATCTTAAAAAACATTGTTGTAGTTTATTCAATAGTTTATTGAGGATGTAACTATTATTTTTTTAAACTATTGAGGAGTAAATTGATATTTCCAAAAATTTTAAAAGGATGCCAAACTTTTGTAAATTTCAAATTCCTAAAAATTGCATAAAATCCCTTGATATTTTCAAAAGTTATAATATACTTCTTAATATATAATTATACGAGAAAGATGCCTCTATCTATAAGAAGAAAAGAAAATTCGACAAAAGTGAAAGGAAAATAAAATAAGTGATTTTTTTAATATAATTTTGATATTTAAAAGTTTATTTTTAATTTTTGTAATTTAGGATTATATGATAATTTTGAATTAGTAGGGGCATAATGATAATTTCACTCCTTAAAATTATTATTTCATTAACAGAATTTAATTTTAGATAGAAATTTGTTATTTATACTTGATTTTTCGATAATAAAATGTTGTTTATGCTAACTGGGAAAACCGTTGGTAGAAAAATGTGATTCACTGTCACACCTATAAGTACATTTTCCTTGGGTGAAAAGGCAAATATTTTGCTACAAGGTTATTATAGTTAAGACAAAAACATTTAATTTCTTCGTTACATAATGATCCCACTCATGACAAAAGATATAATCTCTTAACTGAAACATTTAATTTCACTTTTAGCAACACAATAAGCTACAAATTGGTAAGCTACAACAAGACATTTAACTACTAGATACAATAAAACATTTAATTTCACATTTAGATGTATCACTTCTAGATACAATAAGCTACAAAAAATGATAATTGCAACTGAAATATTTAGCAACACAAATCGGTAAGTTTAACTACAATGAGGAGGCGTTTGGTTTGGGTAATGTTTTATTACCAAAATAAAATGATTACCTTAAAGATAGATTACTTAAAAGATTACCGGGTATAAATGATTACTATGTTTGATAAAATTTAGTAGACATAAATAATTATTGTGTTTGGTTAAAGGTAATAAAAGATTACTAGTAAATTATTTTACTTAAATACCCTTAAATATAATTATTTTAAAATATTTTTTATATTATTTGTCATATTAATTAAAAATAAATTTATTTTTATCTCAAAAAATTAATAAATAATAATATAATTATAATAAACTCAAGATTACCTCAGTAATCTTTAAATACCTAAGGTGAAGGTGGTAATCAGATTACCACCTATATTACATATCACGTCATCAATGGTAATAGAAGATTACTGTAATATTTTATTACTGGTAAACTAAACAAGAGAATAAAAGATAGATTACCAAGGTAATCTTAAAAGACGTCAACCAAATGCCCCCTGAATGTCATGACTTGATATACAACATATTACCATTCATAAACCACAGCTTTTCATGTACTGATGCCAACAATTTCATGTCAACCATCTCATTTATCAAATTACGAACATCATTATAACTTTCCATCATACAATTCGTAATTCCAGATTCACGTATAAATCATTAGCACGCTCATTCCATAGAAATTCTTAATAAAAAACAAGCTGAAAGATGTCTTGCTTATCTTTGTGCCTAAAATCCTGGATTTTCTATTTAGAATGCTTGAAGTCTGCCCTCACAACATTTCGTCGCTTTATAAACTAAAATATAATAAAATGGGGTAAAGCTTCAATATAAAATCAAGGCTCCTTTATATGGATTTAAATAAATAACTGTCCATACTGAGGAATGAGCATGTCACGTAGTTATGTCACTTAAATTATGTGTTCCTCCCTTTTGGACCCCCGTTTATTCAATAACCTCCACTTTAGAAAGGGTGTTCCTCTTATTAGAATAAGTGTTTTTATCGAGAAAATTACTCCTAACTCATTAAGCGATTGTTCATTACTTGTGAACAATATTCATACTATGGAATAGGTATTTGTTCAAGATGAACAGTCACTCTTCTGCTCTTTTAAATAACTTAATTAAAATTTAATAACCTTAAATTATGTAAAATACCCTCAAAATGTATTTGTAGGTGTTACAAAATGTATATGGCTGCGATTTTTTATCTAGCATATGCAAAATATAAGTAGTCTTCCTTCTGCAACAAACATTGCGTCCTATTATTTGAAGACAATACTACAAGTTTTAATTATTGATTTAATCTAAATATGTATAGAATATAGAATACCAAATTGCATAATTAAATTGAATACATAATCAAAATTACGGTTGTAGAAAAACTTATTTGAATCATGTCTTTGAAATTGAAGATCTTTAGAAACCACCTAAAACTTGAATACATGTTATGGCACGTCTTCTACTTCAGAAACCTCCATATGAAGACTTTAAATGGGTAAGCGTATAAAAAATCAGGTTTTGGAGTAGAGACTTAACCAATTTATAAGATATTACTTGAGCCCCCCTATTAAAAATCCAATAACTAAAGGCCCATACTAGACCGTCCACTTAAACCAATTACCTTTAAGTGTATTGAGTTTATTTTTATTGGGTACTTAAGTCCATCTATAAACTGACATTAAACAATTCAATTATCTAGATTTATGAAATCAAAACATCATTAATGTTAGGTCATATAAAAAATTTCTAATATTCCCCCACTTGGGCAACATTAATAATTTTTATTTTATTATAAGAAAAAAAACAATTTTTGACTCTAAAAAAATCAACATTTTTAATTTTAAGTGGCCACTATTTTAGAAAATAAAATAGTCCAAGGATAAATTACACTATAATAACCAATCCAATTAATATAATCATCAATAACATACCATGATATTACTTATGTACTTTATCGATATAAGATCATCCTTGATTGCAATTACTAACAATCAAATCAACACGGATTAGATCTGGGAGTGTGATAGAATAACACCCAATAAGGCGATCATAAGCAGTGATATGTCTATGTTAGTCCTTTTTATGATTTCTCTCTAACCTTTATATTTCAAAAGAAACAAGAGAATGTTTTTTAGCTTCTAGTGAAGTATGTATGTTTCATTCTTACTTGAGACTTATGAAACATACACATAAAACTACATTCTCAAGAGAAATCTTATCTTAAGACACATGTTGTATCTTAACTATATATATACACATATATTCATATACAGATAAATATATCGTCAGGTATCTATATAATAAGTTTTGCAAAACTTATAATTATAATAAAACATCCAATTTAATATAATGTCATAAAGCCAAGCAAAAAATAAACAAAAATTACTTTGAGACTCCCACTAACTTAAGGCATCAAAGGATTCTAACACACCTATATTCATTACATAAAAGCAATAGATCTAAGTCCATTGGATAAGGGATTAGCCAACATAATATCAGTACTAATATGCTCTACTATAATGCCTTATTTCTTTATAAAGTCCCTAATTGTAAGATATTTTATCTTTATATTCTTTGACTTGCTACTGACTTTATTGTTCTTGTAAAAGAACACAACTGCATAATTATCACAATATATCACAAGTGGTCTAGAAATGGAGCCAACCACTCAAAGCTCATAGATGTAATTCTTCAACCATATGGCATAGATGGATGCCCCATAACAAGTAATAAATTCTACATAAATGGTTGAAGATGTTACTAATGTCTACTTGACCTTTTTTCTAGGATATGACCCTACTTGCAAGCATAAAGATGTACCCGGAAGTAGATTTGAAGTCATCAAGAGATCCACTGATGTCTGAATCAAAATATCCCACTACCTTAAGAGTTTCCATTCTTCTGTACAAAAGCATGAAATCTTTAGTCCTTTGTAAATATCTCATGATTTCTTAGTTGTTACCTAATGATCAAAAGCTGGATCAGCAACATATTGACCAAGAATATTCAGAGCAAATGTTATGTCAAGTCTCATGTATACTTAGGCATACATGAAGCTCCCATTACTAGCATATGGTTTGTCTTTCATAAATGCCCTTTCAACATCATTTTGAGGACAATACTTATTAATAAACCTATGTCATTTTACAATAGGTACACCACCAACTCTATAATCTTGCATTTGGAATCTCTTAAGAACATATTCAATAAATTCCTTTTGAGATAAGTTGAGTAAACCATGAGTTCTATCTCTATGGATTTCAATGCCAAGGACGAAATAAACTTCCCCAAAATCTTTCATGTTAAAGGCATTAGACAGAAGTTGCTTAGTCTCATAAAGCATATTGCGATTACTACTCGTAAGCAAGATATCATTAACATAGAGTTCCAAGAAAATAAACCTACGCCCATTGATCTTCATATACACATATTGATCAAATCTATTCTTAGTGAAGCCATGTGAGGTTACAAACTCATCAAACTTAAGATACCATTATTGAGAAGCTTGTTTTAAACCATAGATAAACCTTTTTTAGTCTACATACCATATGTTGTTTCCCTTTAATCTCAAAGCCATATGGTTGTTTCATATACACCTCCTCAATAAGATCACCATTAAGAAAAGTTGTCTTTACATCCATATGATGAAGCTCCAAATCAAAATAGACTACCAAGGTCATTATAATTCTGAATGAATCCTTTGAGGATATAGGGAAAAAAATATCTCATTACAGTAAATCCTTTCTCTCTGGGTGAACCCTTTTACAACCAATCTTACTTTGAATCTCTCTATCTTTCCCTTAAAATCCTTTCTAGTTTTAAAGACACATTTACAATTAATAGGTTTGACACCTTTAAGTAGCTCCATAAGATCCCAAACTTTATTTTCCTTCATGGACTTCATCTTGTCTTCTATAACTTTCATCCACATATATACACTTAGACTCTTAATTATTTTAGGGAATGAAACCAAATCAGCCATATCTCCAATATCATACTCATTTTTAACTAAATAAACATAGATACTTAAAATGGCAACCCTTTTTCATCTCGTTGATTTTCGAAGGGGTACCTCAACTACAGGATCTTGTGTTATATTTTGGGGAATTTCAATTTATGGTGTAAGGGTTTCTCATGCTTCAATTGTTTCTCTTTAGACAAAATTATTTATCCAAGAGAAAGGAGGTAGAGGAAATGTGACAACTTTTTCATGATCTTCACAAGAGAACCAATAATAACAGGAATCTCTACAGATATTGAAGTATCATGAACATCAAACTCAAGGAACTTAGCAATTTGAGACTCTATTATTCTTATACCGCATGAAGGATAGTAAAAGTTATATCTTTTAGAATGAGACAGGCATCCAACAAAGTAACACTTGATAGAGTAAAGATTAAGCTTTTTTTTCAATAGGATTATAAATCCTAACCTCAACAAGGCAACTGCAAACTCAAAAATGGTTAAGGCTTGGCTTTCTATCACTCCATAACTCAAAAGGTGTTTTAGAAACAAATTTACTAAGAACTCTATTTAGAATGTATAAAGTCGTTTTGATCAACTCACCCCCAAGGTATTCTAGCAAATTTGTTCTACTCCTCATGTTTCTTACCATATCTATAAGGGTGCAATTATGTGTTTCAACCACACCATTTTGTTCTAGACTCCTAAGCATGGTGTATTGGGCAACAATCCCACACTCTTATAAGTACTTGCCAAACAAGCCAATATATTGACTTAAATCTTCATGTCTTCTATAGTACTCACCTCTACAGTCAGATCATACTACCTTAATGATGTTCTCTAAATGTTTTTCTATTTTAGTCCTGAAGATCTTAAATTTCTCCAAGGCATCATATTTTTCTTTAATCAAATAGAGGAAACCATAACAAAAGAAGTTATCAATAAAGGTAATAAAATATTGGCAACCATAAAGTGTAGTAAAACAATGCCCACTCATATCAACATGAATCACTTCCAATAAATATGAACTATGAGTTACCCTCTTCCTTTTAGTCTTGGTTAATTTTTCCTTAACACAATCAACACAAGTTTCTAGATCCCCAAAATTTAATGAAGGGAAGATATTATCTTTTATTAGTCTTTCAATCATTTCCTTATAGATATGTCTAAGCCTTTTATGCCATAACAAAAAGAATTTTTCATCAATTAAGGATTTTTTTCCCATATTATTTTCAATATTCATAAAAGCATGAGTATTAAGAAGGGCTAAACACACATTATATAATTCATTATCTATAACATATTCACCAATAACTTTAGAATTTAAAGATAATACAACCAAAGATTTTTTAAACTTAAAGCAAAATCCATATTTATCTAAAGTTGAAACTAAAATCAAATTCCTTCTAAATGAAGGTACATAGAATGTATTATCTAAAACCAACTCAAAACCACTTCCAGCCTAAGGTAAACAACTCCTATATATTTTACTTCAACTTCTACATTGTTTCCAATTTTAAGTGTCCTTTTAGCCTCACTTGGTCTCCTTTTACTTTTGAACCCTTGTAAAGTAAAAGTAACATGCATATTTGCTCCATTATCAAGCCACCAAGAATTTGGTGATATATCAATAAAATTAGATTCAAAACACATAAGGTTTAGTGGGTTACCCCTTTTTCCTAACCAAAACTTATACTTTGAGCAATTCTTTTTCATATGACCTTTTTTCTTGTAAAAGAAACACTTCTCAAAATCATTTTCCTCTACTACATTTGTATTTTTCTGATCTTAACCATACCTTTTATTCCAATCATTTTAAGGAGTAGTAGGATTAAACTTGCTTTTCTTATACTTTTTCTCACCATGATCACCATTAGTGTAAAAGACCAAAAAAATCAAATCACCCTTTTCCTTCTGGATTTTACCCTCCTCAGCAACATACTTAGTAATCAAGTTATCCAAGCTTCAGGTTTCTTCTATGGTGTTATAAGTTGTTTTGAGTTGGGAAAAGGTTTGAGGGAAGGCAGTTGAGGCATGATGAACAATGAACTTATTAGGTAAAGAAATTTTATGATTCTTGAATTTGTCCTAAATGTGAACTAGCTTCAATATGTAATTTCTAACACCCTCATACTATGAGTATCTCATACTAATTAACCCAGTAATAAGATTTAGCATTATTGGAGATTTAGAATTGTCTTTCTATGGCATTAAAGAATTCTTTAGCAGTTTTATCAATTGGCAACCATTGAGAAAATGTTTAGCCACAATCTTTTTCATGACCATCATACATAAACAATTTGACTTCTCCCACTTAGAAAATAGATCCTTTTCTTCAATGATAGTCATATCAGTAATATATACTGGTTTATCTTGAACAAGTGTCCAATCACCATAGCCATAGCAAATTCAATATCTTACTTCCAATCAGGACCTCAACAATAATGTTGCTATTGTTCACAAAAATTGAGACTAAAAGAAAATAATGCAACAAATTAAAACCACGAGCAACAATTAATCAAAGTAGCTTTAAAAATAAATAAGAAAACTGATAAGTTACACCTTATAAGGATTCTTTGGCCTCATAATCAACTCACCTTTAGGCAGAGAAAATGGCATACAATTAAAGTCCCAAGCACAAGGTTATATATGAACTCTATGAGGACCTTACGAACATATGATGATTGAAAAAATATCACCATTGAGCAAATATGTTTTCTAGATCACAGTTCATCCTTCATTTGATATGATAAGAAACTTTATGAAGACCTTTAGAAACATGATGTTCAAAAAAATTTCACCTTTGGGCAAATATATTTTCTAAATCATAGTTCATCTTCCACCTCATGAAAAAAACACATGTCAGAAAGACCCAACCACCTTTGGGTGTATTGGATATTTCACGACTAATTTATTTCTTTAATTAACCTTATGATTCCTTAGATTTAATACACATAATGACCACTTTTATGTAAGAAATTATATGCATTAACATTACTGAGTGTACCATTCTTGAACGGAATATTTCATAAGCCTCAAAATGTGTCGCTTTGGTGATTGACATTCTGAGAACTCACCAATTATTCCATTGATACAAAATTATGTTGCTTTAATTTAATATTGTCATGAGATCTAATACCTTCTGATCTCTAACAATCTTTTCCTATATTTTTTACATTTTATCCTATGAACAATAATTTTGGTAATTTTAATAAATTTTAGACTTTAGTAGTAAAAATTTACTATTTTTAAGCCCTAAAAAGGTATCACATGCCACTACAGGAACTAAATCTATTATACATGTTGCCACACTTCAAGAATAAGTAGTTACGCAATGTCATGCACCAGAAATCATCTACCACATGCTCTCACATGTCGAGACGTGCATGCACGTGCTGCACACCTCCTTTACCCATGAACTTCATGTGCTTAAATGGAACCTAATTGAAATGGGCCAAGTAGGCCTAGCTGCAATATAGGTCGAACGACCTGATTTGACCAAGTTTGGTCTCCTAGTTTTTCAACCCTATGAGTTGGGTAATTGGGTTAAGAAAACTTAACTTTGACCCATGATGAAAGAAAACACAACCTATTAATTTCTTAATCGTCGTCACCTGATTTTGCCACTTTCGGCCATTGGTTTTATCCCCAATAGCATTAGGTTGATTTTTCATCACTTTTCTAGCATCTCGGTGATTATCGACGATAGGACTTTATCGTGATTACATGACAACAACCACGAGCAAAAATCTTGAAACCCAATGACTTCAAAAGTGTCTCTAGTCATCGAAAGCACTTCAGTCATAGGGAAACATCACCATGATCAACATGGCTTTCCTCAATAGTGAATCTAGTAGTACCACCACTAGCGTGCACACTTTTGAATTCTAAGGTTTATATGTATTATTATTACAATTATTTTATTTAATTAAAACTAAACCCTAAAATTGAATCTAAAAAAAAAAACTTGAACCCTAATTTTAATTCTTGAAAAAAAAAAATTCTATATCTTTGTCATTTGGCTCTAATACCTCATGTAAGTTTTAATTTTTGATTTAATCTAAATACACATAGAATAGAGAATACCAAACTGCATAATTAAACTAAATGCAAAATCAAAATTAGCGATGTAGAAAAACTTTTTTGAACCATGTCTCTAAAATAAAATATCTTTATAAATCACCTAAAACTTGAAAACACGTTATGACAAAGTCTTTCACTCCAGAAACCTCCTTATGACTAATTTGAATGGGTATGCATATCAAAAATTAGGTTTTGAAATAGGTAACTAGTCAATTTATAAGAGATTATTTGGACCCTCTCATTAAAGGTCCAATAAACAAAGGCCCCCCAAACCAATAACTTTTAAGTATATTGAATTATCTTTATTAATCACCCTAAGCCACTTATAAACTGGTATTGGACTATTTAATTATCCGGTTTTATGAAATCAAAACATAATTAATGTTAGCCCATATCGATACTTTTTAACAAATACATCTTGTATTGCTCAAATTATAGAATGATACATTAAAGGAGAAATAACCAAACATATTTTCATCAGAATTTTGCTACACTAATGAATGCTAGTAAAATTGAAAGACTTGATATCATGCAATCACTCTCTAATGGTAACATTTTGGACTAATTCATTAGACAACACCAACATCAACGTTTAAAAAGTTAGTATATGACATTGAAATATGGTGGCTTAACACGCAACAAAATTAATCTATATCTTCCTACTAAAAATAGGAGGTTTAAGTAATCAAGACAAATTCTTGAAATGAATAACATATTAGACAAAATGAAATCTAATAATATTTTTAATGAGACAGTTTTAAGTACGTCTAACATTAATTTTTGAAATATTAAATAATTATGTTTCTTTAATTTAATTTTTTAAGTTATTGAGGTTTTTTTTTGTAAAAAAAATTAATATAATTACTTGTGAGTGGTAAAAATTTAAATAGTATTGTAAAAATGATAGATTCCCAATCCCATTGCATGAAAAAATGTGAGGCAGTGGGAAAATTTTTCTAAATAATCCACCCCTTTTTCATTTAATTAGTATTGTAAGCTATGATAAGTTGAAAGATAGTTTTCTCATTTAAGTTCACTATATTTCAATCTTCCACATTTATCATATAGTTTCCACAAAATCACAACACCTCAAAATCAAAATAAAATTTGATCTGATAGCTCATGGCTGAAACAGTATTGATTAATGCAATGAGATTTACTGCTTTTGATTACAAGAATAAGATGATACACAATAAAACAAAACAAGAGTTAATTTTAAATGAAGAATGTTTAAAATAAACTTCAACGTTGGATCTAATGTTTATCCTCATTTAGAGGAATCATATAACCCAAGTAAATTAGTCATTTAACAATTTTAAAATAATCATTTTAGTTCATCCTTAACATAAACAACTAGTCTTAACCAACAATGCCTTAAGACAAGCCTTTTCAATATTCACAAAACCATTTTCCATGAAAGTCAAAAGTTATTGTAGTAATAGTCACGAGTCCATTGTATAAATTAGCCATGTAACACACAATTATAATAACACCACCAAGTTTTTGAGTTGTAATGTGTTATAGGTACACAATCTCTCCAGTCATATAAATAAGAAGTCATCAATATACTTGTATGGTTCATTTGGCAATAACAACCATAAATGAAATAATATATCATGTCTAAATATAAGAATAAGTTCTTATAGAATGATCAAATTAATAATTGAATATCATGACAATGAATTGTTGATAAAATTAAGCAATATAATCTCTGTATGACATAACAATTGAGTACAACCAATCTCTCTATAAATCTCAATGAAATAAAATGTTATCTCTCTATAATATAACAACTAAACATAAATTCTCATTGAAACGAGTTAAATGATAAAGTAGTTGTAAACATGTTCACCCCTCATGTGTAATGCGATTGAATGTTCTAAGAACGTAACATCAGTTACTTACATTGGTTTATAAAATTGTTTCCATCAACATAAACCAACATAATAACAATGTACATTCATTATAACATTAATAATTGATATAATTAAAAATTAGAATTGATCTTAAAACATGAATATAATAATTTTGTTTGCTTGATTTAGGTTTTAAATATGAGATTTTGAAATTAAGAATTAGAAATTGAAGAAGTTAATATTTGTTTTTGGGTTTTGTTTAAAGGTTATACATTAACAGGTTTGGTCTGCCCATGATGGGTTAACTTGACCCATGCCTAATGTTTATGCATATTTAAAAAACTACCCATGATAATTACAATAAATTACTTAACTACCCCTGACAGTAACTAAGAGTTGAAGGCAGTTATCTTTTTATATATTAATCCAAACATAACCACTGCTCATCTTTTTTTCATGTGCAAAAATTACAAAACTCTTTGCTCCTATTTCTTTCTCAATACTTTGTTGCTACAAAAGGAAAATCAGAACATTATTGGCAATAAGAAAGGCAAACAAGTGTTGTGGAACCATTTGAAGGCACGAATTGCATCAATTGGCACCATCATCAAATTATTAACTAGGTATGTCCAATTTTGATCCTATTTAAATAATGCTAGCATTGGTATCAAAGCCTTGCTCTAATGGATATATAGGGGTTAATGATTGACGCTAACTATTCTGAATCCAATTCTTTGAATAGTGATCAAATTTTTTTGGTTTTCTTTATAAAATTCGCATTGCGCTTTTTTATCAATTTAATGCTATTGAGTGAATTTGATGCATGGAATCATGTGAGGATAATTGTTGGATTATTGTTGCATGTTTTAACTTGAAAATTGCATCAAAATCGGCCTAGAATCAACAAATCCAAAAGCCAAAATCGCCACCCTATGTTGTGAACTCTTTGTCCCAAATTCATCAAATTCTAAAGACATTGATCTCGAAGATTCATTTAAATGGCATCACTAACTTGAGAGCTTTAGAAGCCCTAGCATGTCATCATCAATCAACAAATGGACGATGACCAATTGAATCAACAACAAGATTAGGGTTCTTTCTTATGCGCGGTTGCAATTGGATTGGAAAACCCTGATTGCCAGACTCATTGGTCAATGGGTTATTCAAAACTAATCGGTCAACGGGTCAACCTACCTAGTCAACTAGGTGGCCTAATTTGGGTCTTTCACCTATAGGTTAGTTAACTATCAATGGTCAAAGTTTAACTAACACTAATCAAAGTCTGGCACTAATGCATGGCAATGCGTGAAGACCCTTTCCTAGCTCCTGAGACACTGTTTCGACACGTGAAGTCATGTAGGCCACTTTTCTCAGTGTGTGAGAGTGTGTAAAGTCTCCTCTCTAACGTGTGGCCGCACGTACAAGCTCGAATCAATGCGTAGACTCTAATTCAATGGGTCCGAATGTGCATAAAAGATTGTATAAACTATTTTTGTAAGAAACAAAGTTTTAACGGTGTTTCTAGGATGTGTTTTGAATTATACATTACTAAATAACATATGAACATATGTTGTTTGTATTGTTATGCATGTGTAATTTATAATTGTCCATTTTTGTTCATGTATAGGGTGAATATATTGACTAAAGACTATTATATAAATTATAAGTTGAATCTGGAGGGCAGTCTCTTTAAACACTTTGGTGTCATGAATAAGTGATATTATGATTTAGATCATAAGGGCATAAAATTAATAAAAAATGAGAGGATATATGGACTACTAATGTAAGTGTCTGGTCATTGAGATCCTATAATTTTTAATCTTGTCCAAAACAAGAAAGTCAAGACTTATTGGCAATGTGTGAACGAATTACAACTCGTTGAAAAGAGGAGAATTGTAATGAATATAAGAAAATTCATAGTTGTGTCCATTTTCCCAAATTAGTAGAGTGCGAGGCATGTAGGCTACCACAAACAATATAGTATCTTTATCATGGACAAAGTAGCTTTAAATATTGTTAGGGATAAAGAAGATGTTTTCTCTCAATCATATTGGTAGAGACCAGCCTATTATAAATACGAAGAGTGATTAATAGTTAGAATGCCCAGTTTTAATTCATATAAACCTCACATTAAGGATAATTCAAAAGCTAGTCCTAGGCGTTGAAATTGTTTGGGTTTTATGTATACATAATCTTTTAATATTAGTAATGTTTTTAACTTCATTTTGTACTATATAAACATTGAACCATTTGTTAATTCAATAATTATTTTGTTCATTTGGGGGAATTCTTAAATTAGTAGAATTTAATTATTCTTGTCTATAATTGATATTGACACAATTGGATTAAATTTTAAAATATTGAATGTTTGAGTTATATATAATAACTGGAAACATAGTAAACTTTCGACTCTATGTTTTATGTGAAATATTTTAATTTTAATGCACAATTGTGACAACAAATTTGTATATGTCTTGATTAGTTAATATGTCTATGTAGTTATATAGAAAATGGCCTCGAAAATTATTATCTTTGATTTGAATAAAAGAGAAAAATTGAATAGGGACAACTATAAAATTTGGAGAATGAGAATGCATTATATCTTGGATGAACAGAGGTCTTGGAGGCTATTACTTAGATAATGGAAGAGCCCCAATTAGTTGAGGGATAGAATCCTAACAATGCCTAGTATAAGCATGACATGGACGCTTATAATGATTGGAAAATGAAAGATTCAACTATTAGAGGGATCCTTATTAGCTCAATGAACGACGACATTACTTATCAATATGGGCAATTGACCATCAAGTTCGACACGTATAAAAAAGTTTCTAATAAGCTGAGGAAACAACATTCAAGAGAAATGTCGAACATGGCAGCAAAGTTGAAGAAGGTTGGGCATAACCTGACTAATAAGTAGCAAGTACAAGTTATCATATGATCTCTCTTTGAAAATTGGGAGCACATGAAAGTCAATATGACTCATAATGATAATATCAAGACTTTCGATAATATTGCTTGCCACTTTGAGCTAGAAATTGAGTGCTTGGAGGCTATTGGATCAAGTGCTCATGCATATGTTATTGAATCCAGTTCTAAGAAGTTCCTCAGCTATAAGTAAAAACAACATAAGTCTATAAAGAGGAAAAAAATTGTTTAAAGACATGTGAATAAGAACAAGCGGTTCAAGTGTAAAAGAAATAAGCATGCTGGAAAAAAAAAAAAGAATAAGACCAAATTGACCTATTATAACTGTGGTAACAAGGGTCGTTTCACCCATGAGTGCACAGAGCTTAAAAAGGTAATGTTTGATCCCATCTCAATTGTAAGATTTATGTTTCCAACACTATTTTGTTAATTGAATCTCATCCTATGTGGATTGTAAACTCAGAAGCCATAAACCATATATCTTAGGATAGAGTAGCTTGTGTAGAGTTTTGTTGAATACCAAGGCAGACATGTTGCATTTATGTAGGCAATAATACAAAAGTAGAAGTAAAAGGAATTGGCACATGAAAATTAGTTTTACACGGTGGTTAAACCTTATACTACATGAAGTCCTCTACATTCTAGAAATTTGACAAAATTTGATCTCTATGCTTGTTCTATTAAAACTAAGATATAATTTGTTTTTCTCTCATAACTTGGTTAAGTTTATTATGGCAATAAGTATTATAGATTTGGATTTCTATTAGATGGCTTTATGGTGCTAGAGGCATTATTATGTGATTATGATAATTTTATTAGTTTTTCGTTATGTGCTACTCATAATAGTATGGATGCAGATGCAAATATATGACATACTAAATTAGAGCAAATTGGCAAAGATAGAACAAATAGATTGTCCTGTGAAGGTTGATTAGGACCTATCACAAAATTAGATTTACCTATTTGTGAGCATTGCTTAGTAGAAAAAGTTATGAGAAAACCATTTGACAAAGTTGTTAAAGCTAAGCTTCCTTTGCAACTTGTGCACTTAGGTATTTATGGTCCTATGAATGCCAAAGCTAGATATGGGGCATCCTATTTCATTACTTTTATAGATGACTATACATATTTTGATCATGTTTATTTGATCTTTCATATGTCAAAAGTAATAAATTATTTTAGACATTATATAAACCTGGTAGAGAAGCAATTAGATAGAAAGATCAAAGCCTTGAGAACTGATTGAGACCTAAATATTTATTTATTGAATTTAAGGAATTATTCAATGAAAACAAAATAGTGAGGCAACCAACGATTCCAAAAACTCTGCAACAGAATGTTGTAACAAAGAGAAGAAACCAAACTCTATTAGAAATAGTTTGGTTTATAATGGCGTAAACAAATCTTCCAATTTCCTATTGAGGAGATGTCCTATTAACTACAACCTATGCATTTAACAGAGTGCCCACTAAATCAGTTATATTCCACTCCCTATGAGTTATGGATAAATAGAAAACTTGATTGAAATATATTACGGTCTTGGGGGTTAATAACATATATCCATGACTTTTCCCATAAATTTGGAAAATTAGGATCAGGAGAAAAAAAAATGTGTCGTTATAAGATATTGTGAACACTCCAAAAGGTACGTGTTCATTGAGAAGGATTCTAAATGAAGAGTGATTGAAATTGAATCCAGGGATACGACATTTATAGAAGGCAAATTTCCTAATAAAGATGATATCAATAAAAGTCTTCATCTGTATGAGACAAAAAATGAATGGGGAGAAGGTACATCTCAATGACTATTAGTTGAGTCATAAAAGACCATGTCTTTACTATTCCAACAGTGGAAACAATAAGATTGAACTCTAATCTATCTCGGATAATGGGAATGAAGTTTTTCAATTACGTAGAAGTGGACGTTCAAGAATCCCCAAGTGACATTTCGAAATTGAAAAAAAAGTTTTCATAATTGCTTCTTAAGAAGATGAAGTGCCCAAAAATATCAAAGAAGTTTTACCATCCCCTAATAAGGAAAGATGACAATAAGCATTGGATGAAAAAATGAAATACATGGAAATTAACCAAGTCTAGAGTTTGGTGGACTTACCACTAGGTCAAAAATCCACTAGGAATAAATGGATTCTCAAAATAAAATGTAAGGTTGATGCTTAATAGATAGATATAAAGCTCGTCTTGTAGCTAAAGGTAACACCCAACAAGATGTTATAGACATTGAAGAAATTTTTTCACCTATTGTAAGATTTACTTCAATCCATGTAATTCTAGTTGTAGTAGCACATTTAGATTTAAAATTGCATCAAATGGATGTCAAGACAATTTTTCTCAATAGAGAACTTGACGGAAAGATCTACATAGATCAACCTATAGGTTTCATAGTAAAAGACTAAGAATGCAAAGTTTGCAAGCTCTAAAAATCAATACATGGCCTAAAACAGTCATCAAGACAATAGTACTTAAAATTAGATGAGACTATAATGTATTATGATTTTAAGATGTTAGAACAAGACTATTATGTCTATGTAAAAAGGTTTGATAACAAGTTTGTAATTTTATCTCTTTATGTGGATGATGTATTGATAGCTGGGAGTGATTTAGAGTATATGATGACTATTCAGAATTGGTTATCTATAAATTTTGTCATGAAGGATATGGGTGAAATGGATTATATTTTGGGTATTAAAATCAAAAGAGATCATTCTAAGAAAATTTTGACTATATCACAAGAGCATTATATCTAAAAGATTTTAAAACGATTTAACATGGTAAACTGTAAACTCATAGATAATTTTATGTCAAAAGGAAATTTGTTAAACCAAGAAATATGTCCTAAAACTCAAAACAAGAGAAATGAAATGTCATTAATGTGATTAGAAGTCTCATGTACATTATGATGTATACACACCCCAATACTTGTTTTGTTGTCAGATTGGTTAGTTGATGTTAATCAAACCTTAGAAGGGAACATTGGAAGGTCATCAAGAAGATATTGAGATATCTAAAATGCATTATGCATTACTGTTTATGCTATCAAGGATTAGATTTTCGTATTGTTGGCTATTCAAATGTTGACTATGGTGGTTAATTAGACTAATGCAAATCAACTTCTGACTATGCTTTCTTACTTCAAAAAGGTGTCATATCTTAAAGCAATAAAAAATAGACGTGCATAGCCTTATCCACAATGGTGACCCAATTTATGAATTTAGGTGGATAGAATAAGGTCATCGGTGCTATAGTTGTTCATTGTGACAATCAAGTTGCAATAGCTTTCACAAAAGATCTCAAATTTCATAATAAAACCAAATATATTGGTATTACATATAAATTTGTCAGAGACATCATTTCAAAGAAAGAAATAATTGTACAATATATTTCTATTTATAATATGGTTGTTAATCCTTTAACCAAACTAATTCTAAGATATGTATATCTTATATATGTTAAATCTCTTAGATTGCGTAGATTATGATAAATGAATTTTTAAACATGCATTGTGCTTGTAACACAATGTTGAAAATCGTGGAATTCAAGTTTGCTTTTGTTTTCATTTGTGTGTTTGAATTCTTGGTATTTCACTATATACATATTATTTTGAATGCTTAACAAGTTAATAATGTCACACAAATTTGAGATTAGTTCACTCACACAAGCAATCGTCTTTGACACTAAAGAATATGTAAAGATAAGACATATTTCTTGATAATAATAGTGTTAAAAGAGCACACAGAGAGGAGAATAGTTATTTAAGAAACAAATTATTATTAGATATATCACCTTGATGATTAATCAAGACAAGGTTATGAATGGATAAATTTAACAATGACTAGTTTAGATTCCCTATATCCAAATAACTTGTGAATATCAAATATGAGTTCATAATAAATAGTAATACTTGCAAGTTTGGAGAGATGATTAAAAACTCAGGTTAAACGCAGCGACTAAACTAAGATCTATACAATGTTGATGTAATGACATTTGAGAAAATACACATTGTAACATATATTTCATACCATGTGTGCATAAGTAAGTTGACTATTTAAGTAATAAAAGGATGAATCCTTACTCTCTCATTAAGTGAGACTTTATAAGGATTACCTCATTTGATATCGTTAGATTTTTTATTGTTGTTTGATATTTATTCTTAGCATTTGTTATCTTAACTTGGTACATATGGTTACACATGATTCAGTCTATAGAATATACTTGAAAATCAACTATGTTTAAATTGAGAATTTTGAGTAGAATAGGAAAACTTATTACATATGTCCATTAGTTGACCGATCTTGTTGCTCATGCAGAGGAATAAACTTGATCATTGATATATAGAAATATAACACAATAATAATTTAGTGATTAAAAGGATCTAGTATTATCGAGTAAATTGTGGGTACTACAAGACTAACGTTTGATTATTTTATTCGGGTTAAAACGATTATACTAATTTTAATAGATGCATAGTAAATTAACTCTTAAGTGTATGCTGCTCACAAGGGCGCACAACATATTTGTTAGTATGAAATGTACTATTGTGAGTGATTTTTGTGTATGAGTTGTGGTATGAATCACCCATCATGTGTAGTAAGAGATATTGCACTTGGTCCACATATGATGGTTTGATCCGATTTGTACCTAATGTTTATGCATATTTACAACGTTACCCATGATAGTTGCAAGAAATTACTTAACTGCCCTTGGTAGTTATTGAGAGCCAAAGGCAATTATCTTTTTATATATTAATCCAAAACTATCGTAAAACATAACTACTTTCATAATATTTCATACGTAAAAATTACAAAACTCTCTGCTCCTCTCTCTTTCTCCGTACTCTATTGCTGTAGACGGAAAATCAGAACATTATTTATAGCAAGAAAAGCAAGTAAGTGTTGTGAATTCATTTGAAGGCACGAATTTCATTAATTGGCACCGTCATCGAATTATTAACCCAGTATGTCCAATTTTGATCCTGATTAAATAATGCTAACATACATGAAGCTCACAATTGTATTTAATTAAATTAATTATTCGTATATTGATATAAAAGCTTATTTTCTTTAAACTTTTCAATTGTTTTGTTGTTTTAATTAATAGTCTTTTTATTTTTATCTTATTTTGTTTCTATTAAAACTCATTTTAATAATTAATATATGGATCACGGTCTAGAAGATCATTATAGAATCTTAGGAATAATTATTTATAATATCGAGTCACTATAGTTATATACAATCTACTTAATATTTATAAGAATTTTTTCTTAAGACATTAGTTGATTCTTTTATTCACTGCAATTGAATCAATATTAGAGAAAACGAAAATATTGATAGTAATTGAATTTGATGCAAGAGTTGTAACATAATAGTATCCTAATAAAATTGAACGAAAATTCTTACAAAATATAATGAAATGTTTTTACTAATATTTGTAAAAAGCAAAGGCAATGTGAATTTGCAATATATGTAACAGGGCATTTGGTTCAAGAATTAAAATATAATTTGATAATCTATTTTTTATTACTAACAACAATAAAAAGATTTTTTACTTAAGTATTAAAAAATTACTAAGTTAATTTATTACAATTCTATTCTTATTAAATTTTTAAGAGAGTAAATTACATTTTTCCACCCAAGGTTTAGCAGTAAAATACTTTTCTACCTCTAGTTGGTATAAATAACATTTTTTTCATCTAAAAATCAAGTATAAATAACATTTTTCTACCCAAAATTAAATTCTGTTAATGAAACAAATGTATTAAGGAATGAAATCATCATTTTATCTGTACTATCTTATTTTTTAAAATTATCATATAACTCTAAATTAACAAAAATTAAAAATAACTATGGCATCCCTAGTCCAATACACTCCCCAACTGTCAAGATATTATCTATTTTAGACACACAATCTATCATAGTTTTGTTTTTTGGTTTACAACCCAAAACGTATCTTAACAATTTAAAGAGCTTATGGGGTATTTAACCAATCATATCTTAGAATCTCTAAATTATGTAAGATGCACACACATGTCTAGTATCTCTCTTGAACTTTTATGATGTGGGATTTGTTGGGGGTCTCACAATCACCCCACTTGCCCACTCTTATGGGACTTGGCGTCCTAATTGAGGTTTGCCCCACTATCATTCAAAAGGACATGTGAAATGGCTCTAATACAAGTTAAAATATTCCAAGTCCAATATCCTGACCCATTATTAAGATATTATTTACTTTAGATACGCAGTCCACCATAGTTTTGCTTTTGGGTTTTGCAACCCAAAATATGTTTGAACTGTTTAAAGAGTTCACAGACTATTTAACCAATCACATTTTAGCATCCCTAAGTAATGTGGGACTCATACACATGCTAAGCATTTCTGTCGTATTTTACCAATGTGGAATTTACCTAGGGGGTCTCACAATAACTTTTTAAATATTCAAATTATAAAAAAGACCATTTATTTTTTCAACCTTTCACTTTCACCCTTTCTTAATGAAATATGTTGAAGGATGTAAACAACTAATTAAAATTCTCTATGAAATAACATTTGAGGGATTTATTAAACTTTTAAAGGAGTATTGTGATGTTGATCTAATCAAAAACTACCTTTAACTATCTATAAAGCCAAGAAAAATTGAGTTCGATTGCCCCATATAGATCCAAAATGATGAAATGTCCAAGGTCTTATTGGTATGTCTCAATACTTACAGGAATATATTTATGTTTTTGTTACATGTACCCCAATCAAAGGACAAAGAGAAGAAGAAGAAGAAAAAAATTAATGAAGTGAAAAAAGAATATGATTTAGAAGACTTGATTGATTTCAGTAACGATGCATTATATATTGAAAACTCCTAAGCTCATGGAAAGAAAGATAAGATTCTTGATTGGGACAACTTTGAGGGGAACAATATGACTGATATTCCTCTTGATAAGGCAAAGTCCAAACATATGTCACCTGTTACTAGGGGTATAAATAGTTTACAACTTCAAGATCCTATTTTGGGTGGTGGAAATTATTCTTGGCTATTTTCTGATAATGTCCTCACTGATCTGTTTAGGTGGCTTCTTGATTTTCCTCTACAACCATCAATATCATCAAGTGGTATAAGATCGATCCGAGTTGAGAATACTGTAAAGCTTGGTGATATTTTTCATAACAAACAACACTTGAAAGATGTTGTGAATCAATTTGTCTTACAAAAAGGATTTCAATATAGTGTAAAAAAGTCTAACATGAGGCGATGGAAGATTAAGTGTGATGAAGAAAAATGTCACTGGTATATATCTACAACCAAATCCAAAGTCAGCGAAGCCTTCCAAATCATTAAAATGAATGCAACCCACATATGTTCAGTTGATCAAATAATGCCACATCACTGACAAGCTAGAGCTCGAGCTTTAAGTCAATTAATTAAGAGGGGGGTAGCGACACCGAAGACGATGAGGAGGAATACAAATCCAACATACTCGTGCATAGAAGAATGTCTACATACCGTAGTCTAGCCTCCTCAATCAGTAATGGATGAAGCAAGAATTTGACATCATCATATTCATTGAGATATATAATTCAACATAGTTATAATATTCAAGGTATCAATTAACTCATTAATTAACCATTACATATCTGATCACCAGTGAAAATAGTGCCTATATGACTTCAAGTTGAAACATCATGCATATGCCACTAGAAAATCCGTGGAGATGCATGGATATCAACCATATCCACCCAATCATATAAGGTATCCATTGTTTTATATATCTAATACTGTAATAGAACAATTAATGGTTAAGTTGAATCTATTCATATTTTTGCCAATTAATATATATAATCAAGAAATATGAACTAACCTAAAAAAGTGAAAGGAAATTCGTAAAGATCATATTTACACATTTCGAGCA
This sequence comes from Mangifera indica, assembly GCF_011075055.1. NCBI lineage: Eukaryota > Viridiplantae > Streptophyta > Magnoliopsida > Sapindales > Anacardiaceae > Mangifera > Mangifera indica. The sequence goes on along the minus strand of NC_058137.1, from coordinate 18,089,281 downwards.
TCCGACTAGAATAGACTTTGTCATTGGCCTAGGACTACATCATCTACCACACTAAAACACCCTTAGGATAGGAATTAAACTCATCCAGATGATCAACCAACTGAAGGTGTTTGATAGATACCTTCTTTCATCGAACATTCCCCAACAACACTATATGGAAGCAATAAAACAAGCTCATCTTAACAGCATCGATATTGTCATCCCCTCATGGCCTAGCTAAAAAAACATGCTCAATATTAGATACTGCATTTTTTAACAACCCTGAAAGTAGGTATCTCTAATCCTATATCTGGATGCACAGGGAACATACGATGAAAGTGTAATGTGCTGGTTGAATGATAGCCCCGTCATCAAGAAAAACTCAAATAGGTTGAACCTCATGTCAACCCCATTAACCTTGAACCATAACTCAGGAAGAGGGGGCAACACCAAAGATGAAGAAGAAGAATACGGATCCAACATACTTGTGCTTAAAAGAATGTCTCTATACCATAGTCTACCTTCCTCAATCGATAATATATGAATTGAGAATGTGACATCATCCTATTCAGTAAGATATATAATTCAACATATATAAAATATTCAAGGTATCAATTAACTCATTAATTAATCATTACATACCTGATCACCAATGAAAATAGTGTCTATATGACTTTAAGTCGAAACATCATGCATACACCACTGAAAAATCCATGGAGATGCGTGGATATCAACCATATCCACCAAATCATATAGGGTATCCATCATTTTATATATCCAATACTGCAATAGAACAATTAATGGTTAAGTTGAATCTATTCGTATTTTTGTCAATTAATATATATAATCAAGAAATATAAACTTACCTAAAAAAGCGAAAGGAAATTTGTAAAGGTCATATTTACACATTTTGAGCATCTAACCAAAACAGACTTTATCATTGGCCTAGGACATTGACTCATACGTCATCTGCCATACTAAAATGCCTTAGGGATAGGAATTAAACTCATCTAGATGATCAACCAATTGAAGGTATTTGATTGATACCTTCTTTCGTCGATCATTTCCCAACAACACTATATGGAAGCAATAAAACAAGGTCATCTTAACGGCGTCGATATCGTCATCCCCCCATGGCCTAGCTAAAAAACATGCTCAATATCAGATACTGCACTTTTTGACAACCTTAAAAGTAGGTATCTCTAATCCTATGTCAGGATGCATGGGGAATATACGATGAAAATGCAGTATGCTAGCTAAATGATAGCCCCATCATCAAGGAAAACTCAAATGGCTTGAATCTCATGTCAACCCCATTAACCTTGAACCATAACTCAAAGAGGGGGGTCGCACCAAAAACGATGAGGAGGAATACGAATCCAACATACTCGTTCACAGAAGAATGTTTACATACCATAGTCTAGCCTCCTCAATCGGTAATGGATGAAGCAAGAATGTGACATCATCCTATTCATTGAGATATATAATTCAACATATTTACAATATTTAAGGTATCAATTAACTCATTAATCAACGATTAGATACCTGATCACTAATGAAAATAGTGTCTATATGACTCCAAGTCGAAACATCATGCGTACGCCATTGGAAAATCCATGGAGATGCATGGATATCAACCATATCCACCCAATCATATAGGGTATCTACCGTTTTATATATCCAATACTGCAATAGAACAATTAATGGTTAAGTTGAATCTATTCGTATTTTTGTCAATTAATATATATATAATCAAGAAATATAAACTTACCTGAACAAGCGAAAGAAAATTTGTAAAGGTCATATTTACACATTTCGAGCATCCGACTAGAACAGACTTTGTCATTGGCCTAGGACATCGACTCGTATGTCACCTGCCACACTGAAACACCCTAGGGATAAGAGTTAAACTCATCTAGATATCTACCAATTAAAGGTATTTGATAGACACCTTTCAGAAATGACAAAAATCTAAAAAACAGAATTCAAATTCAAATTCTTTACGTTGAAATACCTTAGAATGTTAATAATCAAAAAATCACTTGGAGATCTGAAATGTACGAGTTGATACTCTTTAGAAATAACAAAAATATGAAAAATAGAACTGAAATTCGAATTTTATACGTTGAAATACCCAAGAATATCAACAATAAAAAAATTATTTAGAAATTTAAAATGTACGAGTCAATATTTTTTAAAAATGACAAAAATCTGAAAAATAGAATTGAAATTCGAATTCTATATGTTGAAATACCCTAAAATGTTAACAATAAAAAAATCACTTGGAAATCTTAAATGTACGAGTCAATACTTTTCAGAAATGACAAAAATCTTAAAAATAGAATTGAAATTTGAATTCTATACATTGAAATATCCTAAAATGTCAACAATCAAAAATTTATTTGAAAATCTAAAAAATATGTGTTGATATATCATAAAATAGCAAAAATCAAAAAATCAGAATAGAAATTCGAATTCTATATGGTGAAATACTCTAGAATGTCAATAATCAAAAAATCACTTGAAAATCTGAAATGTACAAGTCGATACTTTTCATAAATGACAAAAATCTGAAAAATGGAACTAAAATCTGAATTCTATACATTAAAATACCCTAAAATATTAATAATTAAAATATTGTTCGAAAATTTGAAATGTACGATTTGATACTTTTTACAAATGACAAAAATTTGAAAAATAGAACTGAAATTTGAATTCTATATGCTAAGATACCCTCGAATGTCAACAATCAAAAAATCATTTGAAAATCTAAAAAATACGTGTCGATATATCGTAAAACGGTAATAATCGAAAAAACATAATAGTAATTTGAATTCTATACAGTGAAATACCCTAGAATGTTAACAATAAAAAAATAACTTAGAAATCTGAAAAAATGGATCTGAATTTTGAAAACTACATAATAATTACATCGTAAAACGTATCTTGAAAAGCATAAAAAATAAAGAAACGAACATCAAATTCGAAAACTGCATATCGAAAAACCACAAAACAAGATAAATGGATATGAAATTCGAAAACTATACTTCGAAAAACCTTAGGTGTGCAAAAATGTCAATTTACCCCTTTATAAAATTTCTACTCTCAAACAGATCCAATATTTTTTTTAGCCCCTTATCAATTTTCTAATCTCCTACAGGCCTTACAATTTAAAAAAAGTCAATTTCTTCCAACCCATGGTTTTCACGGTTCAACCCATGGTTTTTTGTAAAATATCACACAAACCCTTATAGATTTTCCCCTTATCTCCCTAGCCCCTAATATTTCAAAAATACTAAATTTTCCCCTCTCCCAGGAGTAATTGTTCCTTCTTGTGAGAGATTTCATTCAGTCCGTGGGATACACTATTCTCACAGACCTTATCGTCGACAATTCCAACCCATTTTCTAGCTAAAATTGTCATTTTAGCCTTCAATTTCAACATAAATCAAATCTACACATCCTATAACACAAAACCCCTCAAGAATTTCAAGCAAAACAACCAAGAATCAAAACATTTTATGCATTGTTAAAAATTGGAACCGTAAAAATTCAAACCTAAAAATGTCTCTCAAGTCTCAATAATCTGAATAATAAATCGATTCAAACAAGAGTAAGGATGATGTACTAATCTTCTTTGCCATTTTTGGTTGTCAAAAAACACGAAAATGTTTGAAAATCGCTTCGCCCATGGAAGACTTATGAGTGACCCAAAATTTTTTGAATTTACACAGTGAATCCGTGGGAAAATAACAAGGGAATTATGTAACATTCTCGGTTTATATATAGAGGCAATTTGGTCATTTCACAAAAAGGAAACATTTTCGCTTAATCCTAATTATTTTAGATAATTTCGCTTGAACCCCCTTAGTTTTACGCATTTAATTGAATTTCCCAAAAAACAATTATATATATATATAAAAGTTACAAAAATTATTTTAACTGATATCTCTAGAACCTTTGTTTAGATCATCTTGAATTATGAAGCTGCATGGAAAAATAGGAAGTGACATTAATTGTTACGTCACATGACGTAGTTAAGTCATAATTTATTTGATTTTTTATGACAATTTATTAGCCAGATTTCAATAAAACCATAATTTCCAATACTTAAATTTAAAATTTTATTTTTGTATTCCTCTCTCCGTTCTGTTAATTAGAAGAATAAAAAATCATTTATTATGATATAATATTCCAACAGGTCCTCACATCTCTTCGTTTTGTTTTGATTATGTGTTGTTTGATTGAGTGAATAATCATGCGTTATAGAGGTGTACACTTATGCATGCCTTAAGGAAGGGTAAAATCATCATCATTTCATGTTGAGCACATGAAAATGGCTAAGGATAGAGGACAAACGGTTGTGCATGGTTGATTTGCATGCTTGTGCATCCATTCATTGAATTTGAAAATTAGATAAGATCAATTCCTTAATAATTTTGGAATCTGTCTTTAATTATGTAATTGTAGGGACGACCGTGTATAAGAGACGCACAACCATTTGTGGCATTATTTCATTAAAATAAAAAAAGTCACCACGGGTGTTTGACTCACATTATCAACTAAATACTTTCATAGTAGAGATAACTACTAGAGTGTTTGTGAGTCACTGAGGGTTGTTGAGGCAAACATTAGTTCATCTAGAGTCATCATAGCCATAGGAAGACCTTATTAACGTCGAAGCACAAGTAAGTACAATGATTTTCTTGGTTTGAATATATATTGGAATGTTATGCATGTTCTTGATGGTATGTATACATTTGATCATAAAGGTACATTTTATAATTGTTACAATCTGGAAAGCTTTTCATAGTTATGGATTAGGTATCATATATGTATATGATTATTGATGGAACATGTTATATATAAAGCATTGATTTGGTTATGGATGATTAATGAGTACTTTAGGGATCCTTTGACTGAAAAATCTATTTAGAATACTTAAGAAATGATATGTGATTATTTAGAGACTTTAGATTGCTTTGGTTTGAGTGGAATCGATGAAAACATGATAGATCAGAATTATCTAGGCACTCTTGTATGCATCTTTGTTATAAATGGCAACTCCCTATGAGTTAACGCACATTCATCCTAGGGTTAAGAGCTCGCATAGTCATATAGTATGAGATGCACACTTGTATATAGTAGTCAAATGAACATTCGTGTTAAGAAAAAAGAACGACTGTGACTTGAGTGTAAGGACCTAACGGATGTTAGTTGACCTTTAAAGTATTGCTAGTCAAGTTAAAGATGAATGCCCATGACTTGTAAAAGTGAATGCCTATGTAAAGGCTAAGTGAAATGTACAAGGAGCAAGGGCTAGATACGTTTGTTCATGCAGTGTAGAAAGACCATTTTACCCCTATGTTATATGCAAAAAAAGGGATAAGAATAGAAAGACCCTAATAAAGGAGAATTAAAATAGTTAACCATATTGAGTATGCCCGACTATATGGAAGATGACAAAGACCTTGACTAGAGTAGATCTAGGTCAAAAAAAAGTCGAGACAAATGATGTACATCAAGATAACCACCAATTTTGTGTAAAAATGGTGTTATATATTAAAGCAATAGGGCTAAGAAATAGACAGATACCCATGAGATAACCAAGGTGCATTACCCATTCATTTTAGTTCAATTCAAGTATGCATAGTAAAAAAGAGTGACATTAGTTAATTTTTCACCTGGTCAGTGAGATGCAGCACGTATATATCCATGTGAAGGCTATCCTAAGATAGTAATCTAGTCAATAATCTTGTAACTATGCACACATGGTAAGGAAGGGACTGCATTTAGATTCCTTGTATGACTAGAGTATTAGTATTAGTAGTTCAAAGCCTAGTAAAAAATGTGTGAGATGCACTTAGATAATAGACATATGGGATGTTGTTTGCTTTCATATGGCATCAAGATTACTAAGTTTAGTTTAGGCATTAGTCATCTAGGATGACACTGCATATGTATTTAGGGCACAAGTGTGTCGAGATGAGATAGATAAGTATAAAAGGATGTCGAAAAACATCTAATACTAACCACATAGAGAGATGTTGATTGAACATTATAAACTATGAGATGTTGTATGCAAAGTGCTGAGAGGTCACCTACTTACTAAGTGATTTTCACTCATATATTCATTTGTGTGGTTTTATAGGTACATAAGGTGAATAGTAAGCCATGTGGGAAACAATGATCTAGCTTAAAAGGTTGCATCAGACTAAAGGGTAGTTTAGTAATTTCTTATTCATGTTTGATGTATTTATATTCAATTTAAGACTTTTTTTGTAGTATGAACATTGTTTAGTTGATATATTTCTAAACACATGGATTTTATGATTTGGTTGATGTTTAACATATTCAAAATTATTCAATTTATTGATTTATGCACATTTTTTCATGTATTGGCATTATGAGTTTTATATCATGTTGTATATCCGTTATAGTTGAGTAAAAGTTTAAGTTGAACATGTCTCTTAGGATTCATATTTCGAGTAGTGATATATATCTAAAGAGGAGTGTTACAATCAAACATAATCATTGCTTGATTATCTTTTATAGCATTTGGAGAAGCTTTACATGAATTTAATTCAAAACATAAAACTTGCCTATAAGCTTATCATCTAGGGTAAAGGATCTTTACAAATACACTATTGGGATCAACTTATGGTGACTTCAAGTTTTTGGTATTTGACAGGCATGAATTATTTGCATATGCGAGGCTTGAGTTCTCCATATGTCTAACAAGTGCATTATCTATATGTATAGGGCATAAAGTTCTCTTCATATGGTTCATGATGAGAAAAAAGCTTTCATGTTTAAAAGTTGTGCTTTCCTAACAAGATGAATTAAGTCTTTCACATTGAACGTGTGAGTTATGGTCTACAAACCATAAGTTGGCACTAGTGCAACCTTGGTTATAGTTTGCTTGTCAACGGGATGCCTATAAAGTAGCAATTATTGACTCAATGAGTCATTATGCTCTTATTTTGATGATAACAAACTAATATGTCCCTAAACATATTAACTAATGATTTCACTTGAGTGTGAGCTTAGATTGCAAGAATTTATCGAATGCACTTGAAGGAGTTTCAAGATGGAAATGAAAGACAAAGCTCAAGTGAAGAATTCTTGAAGATTTGAAGTAAACTCAAGTTTAGGTAGACATGTTTGTAATTTGGAGCATTTGCTTTGATTGGAATATCTATTTGCATGGGATAGCTCACTTAAAAACTCATTTTTATATCTTTCACGGTTAAAATGTCATTTTTCAAACTTATTGGGTTAAGCCAGGTTTGTCACTAAAGTTTATTAATTCTTTTAAAATGATGAAGTTTTGTGAACTATATTTTCATATCTTAAAGTTGGTTTTGAAAGAATTTTCAAAACTAGAATAAATTGTCACTTTTCAAAGTTTTAGGGGTCAAATTATAATTTTTGAAAATTTAGGGGGTAATGCAATAAAATTTGGTCGATTGAATTTGACCAACCGAATCAGCTTTCTAATTGTCTAGAAGCCATGTATTTTGGCTTCCAGAAATTTGATCAACCGAATTAAATTCGGTCGACCGAATTTTGGTTTGAATTTTTCAACGGTTAGTGCCACGTAATCTCCATGAAAGTGCTACATCACATCCGGTTGACCGAATTACATCCGGTCGACCAAATTGTATGTTTTCTAGAAAACTAAAACGGCTATTTTTTGTGCACAACGATAACTTTCCTTATTTTCCCTTATATAAACCCAATCAAATTCGTTCGAAAAAAACTTTTGCCACCAAAAACTTTCATATATTTGAGAGCAAATTAGTTTTGAGCTATTTACTTGCAAATTCTTCTCTCTAATCAAAACCCTTGCTCATACACTTTGTAATTTCATTTGCATTGGGTTGTACTAAGCTTTAACTTTCATATACACTCTTGAGAGAGATCATATTTCAATTTCGTACTAAAATTCGTGCTATAAAAGAGTGAGGTTCACTCTTGGAGAGATTAGAAAATTTCTTGTGAGAGAATTTGAGTTTTTAACATTTGTAAAGGTTAATAGCACCTTGGAAGCTATTTTGGTTGTGAAGAAAAGCTTGGTTAAGGTTTAGGTCAACCAAGGATTAGTGGAATACTCCAAGGGAGAAAGCTTGGAGGAGTGGATGTAGGTCGGGTTAAGCCGAACCACTATACATTGCGTGTTTGATTTTCTCTTCCCTTAAACTCATACTTTATGTTATGTTATTTTGATTGTACTTATTATTTGGAATATTTTAGTTATTCTCATAAATTAGATTAAAAATAGGCAACATTCATTGATTTGAATAAATTGCTTTAATTCTCAAATTTGGTAAAGATTGTTTTAAAACTGTCTAATTCACCTCCCCTCTTAGGTCATTCGATCCTACAATTGGTATCAGAGCTTGGTTGCTCATTCTCATAAACTTAATCGTCTAAAGCAATGGCCATGAACCTAAAAAAATCTCATACCGTTAGTGAAGGGTTTGTCCCTAATAGACCGTCATTGTAAAAATCGTATGTCAATTTTCCTTCAAAGTGATTATGAATTGTGGGATGTAATGCAAGATGGATCTTTTGTTCCTATGAAAGAAGTAGATGAAAAACAAGTACCCAAAATTAGGGAAGAAATGACCCCTCAAGATAAGAAGAATATTGCCATTAATGCTAGAGCTATGAATGTGTTATATTGTGCATTAAATGAATATAACTTTAACAAGGTACAAGCTTGTACCTCGACTAAAGAAATTTGGGAATTATTGATGATGTCAAATGAGGGGACTTCACAAGTCAAGGAGACTAAAATTAGCATGCTCACACACTCATACGAGTTGTTTAAGATGAATGAAAATGAAACTATTAGTGACATGTTTGATAGATTTATTACTATTGTCAATGAATTGAAAAATCTTGGTAAAGTTTAACTAACCAAGAAAATGTCAAGAAACTTCTTAGATGTTTGCCTCCCTCTTGGGATTCCAAAGTGACGGCAATCGAAGAAGCAAAAGATGTTAAGACTCTACCTCTTGAAGAGCTTTTAGGTTCACTTCTCACTTATGAGCTTACTATGAAGCAACGACAAATTGAAGAAGTGGAGAAGAAGAAAAAAAGTATCGCCTTCAAATCATCTATCAAAGAGAATGAAAAATTCCTAGAAGAGGAAGAGGAGACATCAAATGATGAAGATGAAGACATTGCACTCTTGAGTAGAAAGATTAGAAAGCTTCTAAGGAATAGAAAGCTAAGAAGAAATGGATACTTCATAAAAAGGGATGCTTCTAAAGATGAAAGGGGAGAAAGACAAAGGAGAGAACAAGTTGTGTGTTATGAATGCAAGAAGTCGGGACACATCAAATATGATTGCCCTCTCCTCAAAATTGGTAGATCGAAAAAGAAAGCAATGAAGGTTACGTGGGATGATAGCGATGAAAGTGAATCCAAAAAGGAGGATAATGAAGTGGCCAACATGTGTTTCATGGCAATTACAAATAATAAGGTAACTAACTCTAACTCATCTAATACTTGTGATGATTTAGATGACATAGATGATGAGATTGATGAAAACCCCTCATATGAAGAGTTATATGATACACTTGAAGAGATTAATGAAAAACTTGCTCTTTGCATGTCTAAAAATGCAACCCTTAAAAAGAAAAATTTTAATTTGGAAAAGGAAAATGAGTCCTTAAAGAAAGAAAATGAAAATCTTAACCACAAAATCCTTAAGCTTAAAGGAAAAGAAAATGAAGCAAATTCCATTTTTGAAAAAGAAAAACAAAAGTTTGAAAATGATCTTTCCATAGCTAAAAGGGAAAAAGAAATTATAGAAAATGAAATTAAAGTTTTAAAAAGGGGAGTAAAGGATTTAAGTGAAATAGTTTTAAAATTTAAAAATGGAAAAGATATTCTTGATAAAATGCTTAGTGCATAAAGGGAAGTCTTAAACAAAAGAGGACTTGGTTATAAACTTTTTATCAAGGCAAAATACTTAAAAAATTATTTTGTTAAAGCCTCAACTTCAAGTGAATCAAATATAACTTGCAATTATTGTGGAAATAAAGGTCAAATCTCATCATCTTATCCAATTCAAAAGAAACATCATATGGGCACTAAGAAAGTGTGGGTTCCTAAGGGAACAAAAACTAACCACCAAGGACCCAACATGATTTGGGTACCTAAGACAAATTCTTGAATCTCCCATTGTGTTTAGGAACCGAAAAATAAAAGGAAGAAAAGCAAATGGTTCCTCGATAGTGCTTGCTCAAAACACATGACCGGAGATATTTCACTTTTCTTGACAATAAGCAAGAAAGATGGAGGACATGTCACCTTTGGAGACAATATGAAGGGTAAAATTATTGGCATTGGAGATATTGGTAACAACTCTCATATTATCATTGAAAATGTTCTTTTGGTAGATAGTCAACTATGTGATAAAGGATTTAAAGTCATTTTTGAGCCAAATAGTTGCACTATAGAAAATATGAATGATGGAAAAACAAGTTATGTAGGAAATAGAGATCGAAATGTTTACACTATAGATGTAAAAAATGCATCTCATGAAAATCTATGTTTCTCAACATTGCATGAAAACAGTTGGTTGTGGCATAGAAGATTAGCTCATGCTAGCATGGACTTGATTTCAAAAATCTCCAAGAAGGAGCTTGTAAAAGGTCTTCCTAAAATATATTTTATTAAAGATAAAATTTGTGATGCATGTCAATTTGGTAAACAAACAAAAAATTCTTTTAAAAGTAAAACTCATATTTCTACATCTAAACCTTTACAACTTCTTCATATTGATCTTTTTGGCCCTTCAAGAACTGCAAGCCTAAGTGGAAAACATTATGTTTTTGTTATTGTTGATGATTTTTCAAGATTCACTTTGGTACTTTTTCTTGCATCAAAAGATGAAGCCCTCCATGCATTTTCAAAATTTGTCAAGAAAATACAAAAAGACCATGCATTTTCAAAATTTGTCAAGAAAATACAAAAAGAAAAAGAAATGCATATTTCTTGCATTAGAAGTGATCATGGGGGAGAATTTGAAAATCATTTATTCGAAAACTTTTGTGATGAGCATGGTATTGAACATCAATTCTCTTATCCTAGAACTCCCCAACAAAATGGTGTTGTTGAAAAAAAGAATAGGACAATTCAAGAGATAGCTAGAACCATGTTAAATGAAAAAACTTTACCTTAATATTTTTGGGTGGAAGCCGTAAACATCACATGCTATGTTTTATATCGTGTTTTAATAAGACCATCTTTAGATAAAACTCCATATGAACTTTGGAAAAACAAAAAACCAAATATTGGTTATTTTAAAGTTTTTAGATGCAAATGTTTTATTTTGAACACAAAAGAAAACTTAGGAAAATTTGATTCAAAATCGGACATTAGCATTTTTCTTGGATATTCATCATCTAGCAAAGCATATAGAGTGTTTAACAAAAGGACACTAGTAGTTGAGGAATCCATTCATGTTATTTTTTATGAATCTAATCCTTCAACTAATGTGCAAGTTAATATTGATGATGATCAAGTTAAAAATAGAGACCAAATGGAAATTCATGATTCACCAAATGATGATAAGGATGAAGCAAACCAAGAGCTAAAACATGAAGAAGATAAAGATAAAGATCTTCCTAAGGCTTGAAGGTATGCAAATGCTCATCCTAAAGAATTAATTATTGGTGAGGAAAATCAAGGTGTTAAAACTAGATCATCCTTTAATCTTTGTAATAATTTAGCATTTTTTTCACAATTTGAACCAAAAACATTTCATGATGCATTAAATGATGAATTTTGGATTTTAGCCATGCAAGAGAAACTAAATCAATTCGAAAGAAATAATGTTTGGAAACTAGTCCCTCGTCCGGATCATCAATCCATTGTTAGTACAAAATGGGTTTTTAGAAACAAAATAGATGAGTTCGGAGTGGTTGTTAGAAATAAAGCTAGATTAGTGGCTCAAGGCTACAACCAAGAAGAGGGAATAGATTTTGAAGAAACTTTTGCACTGGTAGCTAGACTAGAATCCATTAAGATGCTTTTGGCATTTGCATGTTCTAAAAATTTTATTTTATATCAAATGGATGTCAAAAGTGCTTTCTTAAATGGATTTATCATGAAGGAAGTTTATGTTGAACAACCTCCCGGGTTTGAAAGTCATGATTTCCCAAACTATGTTTTTAAACTTCAAAAAGCTCTTTATGGTTTAAAACAAGCACGCTGAGCATGGTATGAACGTTTGAACAAATTCTTGCTTGAAAAAGATTTTTGCATTGGAAAAGTAGATACTACATTGTTTATTAAGAGAAAAGAAATTGATATCTTTTTGGTTCAAATTTATGTTGATGATATTATCTTTGGATCTACTAATGTCTCCTTGTGTGAAGAATTTTCTAACCTCATGAGCAAAGAATTTGAAATGAGCATGATGGGAGAACTCAAGTATTTTCTCGAACTTAATATCAAGCAAAGCAAAAAGGGTATCTTCATCAACCAATCTTCATACATCAAGGACTTATTAAAGAAGTTTGGCATGGAAGGACTAAAAGCTTCAAGCACACCAATGAGTTTAACTATCAAGCTCACCAAAGATGAGAGTGGGCCAAATGTTGATGTTAAAAATGTATAAAGGTATGATTGGCTCTCTTTTATAGTTAACCGCTAGTAGACCCAATATTATGTTTAGTATGTGCTTGTGTGCTCGATTCCAATCATGTCCCAAGGAATCTCATTTAAAAGCCCTTAAAAGAATCTTCAAATATTTGCATGGCACTAGATTTTTAGGGTTGTGGTATCCTAGAGAAACGTCTTTTGACCTAGTGAGCTATTCAGATGCCGACTTTGTTGGATGCCGACTTTGCCGGAAGCCAAGTCAATAGAAAAAGTACTAGCGGTACTTGTCATTTTCTAGGTCATGCATTAGTTTCATGGTTTTCAAGGAAACAAAACTTCGTAGCTTTATCAACCGCAGAAGCGGAATATATTACCGCCGGTAGTTGTTGTGCTCAAGCCTTGTGGATGCAACAAACTCTTAGGGATTATGGAGTTAGCCTATCTAAAACTCCAATCTTGTGTGACAACACAAGTGCTATTAGCTTATCTAAAAATCTCATTCAACACTCTCGAACCAAGCATATAGAAATTAGATATCATTTTATTCGAGACCATATTCAAAAGGGTGATATTTGTCTTGACTTTGTATCCACCGAAAATCAACTTGCGAATATTTTTACAAAACCTCTTGGGAAGAACGTTTTTTGCAAAATTAGGGTGAGCTTGGGATCATGGAATCACCACATTAGCATTTGCACTTAAATATCATTGTGGCTGTGGTGTTTTGGATTAATTGAAAATGTCAATATATGTTTTATGCATCATTTCATGTTTGACCATCCTTGATAGTTTTCTTGTACCAATTATTCTTACATTGATTTTTAATGTGTTTGATTTAATTTTCCTCATATTTAGCATCAAATTTCATTGTACTTTATGTTATTGAGTCAAAATTGCATAGTTGGATCATTTTGGCTTGTTTATACTCAATATGGGACAATAAAATGCATAAAATATACACCAGAATTTTGCAAAATTCGGCTGACGAATTGGAAAATTCGGTCGACCTAATTTGTCAAAATTCGATCGACCGTTTTCTATAATGTTTTGCAATGTATAAGGGAAAATGTTTCTCTACCTTTTTACATCATGTTTCTTCAACTTTTGTTTTTATCAAATTGGTTCCCAACATTTTTTCTACACTTTCTAACCAAAATTCTCTTTCAAAAACATCATAATTCACCTAAAATTTCAACAAAATCTCCAAAAATTCTAAACCCTGAAAATTTGATTTTTACTCAAATTTATCCAAATTTTTCTTATTTTATATAAAACGCATATTTATCCCTTCTAGTATCATTCTAATATTTCCTAAATACCAATTTTTGAAATTAAGTCTTAAATCAAAAACCTTTAATTTTATCATCCAAAATTCGGTTTTTGTCTTAAAATACCTCTTTTGGTTATCCTTTTTTTTTTAAATTTCAATTATACCATTGGATTTCTCTCACCATTTTTAACTTGGGTGTGTATTCAAATTTCAAATGTGTGAATGTTCATGTAGATTTACATTTTTGCCCTTGTATATACATTTGAAGCCATGGTGCATTTCATCACATTTTATTGCATTCAATATGGCATTTATACTTCTTCTTCTCTATTTTCCATTTCAAACTTACTTTTGTGCTTCACTTTATTTAAGTTGATAATTATGTGATTAGTTTATGCATAATTAAGCATTTGTTCATTTATGTGACATATTTGTGCATTTTACATTAACTTACACTTTATATTGTCTAAGATTAGTACTCTTACTTGGATGATTATGATTGCTTGGACTTTTTTTTTTTATTGGTTTAGCCTTGATAATCATATCTTCTATGTATGTGTTAAGGTATTTTAGTCTTCCTTTACCTTATTGGATATATACCTTGCATTTTTCTTTTTTATAATGACAAAAGGGGAGAAATTATACATGTTATATTCTATATTTGATTACGGATACATTTGATTATGAATATGGATGTGATATTTAATGTTTATGGATTTTCCACATGCTTTGATGTTTTATCTTGTTTGAATTGTTAATGCTCTTATTTTGATGCTCATACTTCTTTAGACATTCTATTCATGCACTAAGCTTTAATGTTTATTATTGGCCATTTTGGTAATCATTTTTATACATTGTTCATAAATGATAGTCTTCTTTTGTCTCCTTGATTATATCATTTTATCCATTGTCTTATTCTTTTTGATAATGACAAAAGGGGAGAAAAGTTTGAATGACGATTGCTACTTTCATTTCATTGATGTTATGGATATTGTGGATATTTTGAAGAAGATATATGTTGTGGATATTTTGATGAAGATATATGTTGTGGATATTATGGATATTTTGATGAGGATAAATGTGATTGATGAGATTAATGTTGAACATATTATTATTTGCATATATTCAGGGGAGGAAACTTGATTTTTTAAGGCGAACTCTTGCAAAATTTTTTAAAAAATCAAGTGTTTTCTTAACTTCAAAGAAATACATTCATTGATATATTTTATAAAATTCCTTGAAGTGCATATATGTTTGTCATCATCAAAAAAGGGGGAGATTGTTGACTCAATGAGTCATTATGCTCTTATTTTATGATAACAAACTAATATGTCCCTAAACATATTAACTAATGATTTTACTTGAGTGTAAGCTTAGATTGCAAGAATTTATCGAATGCACTTGAAAGAGTTTCAAGATGGAAATGAAAGACAAGGCTCAAGTGAAGAATTCTTGAAGATTTGAAGTAAACTCAAGTTTAGGTAGACATGTTTGTAATTTGGAGCATTCGCTTTGATTAGAATATCTATTTACATGGGATACCTCACTTAAAAACTCATTTTTTATATCTTTCACATTTTGGGTTAAAATGTCATTTTTCAAACTTATTGGGTTAAGCCAAGTTTGTCACTAAAGTTTATTAATTCTTTTAAAATGATGAAGTTTTGTGAACTATATTTTCATATCTTAAAGTTGGTTTTGAAAGAATTTAAAAAATGGGTTAAATTGTCACTTTTCAAAGTTTTAGGGGTCAAAATGATTTTTGAAAATTTAGGGGTAAAATGCAATAAAATTCGTCAACCGAATTTGACCGACCGAATCAGCTTTCGAATTGTCCAGAAGCCATGTATTTTGGCTTCAAGAAATTCGGTCAACCGAATTAAATTCAGTCGACCGAAGTTTAGTTTGAATTTTCCAACGGCTAGTGCCACGTCACATCTGGTTGACCGAATTGTGCGTTTTCTGAAAAACTAAAATGGCTATTATTTGTGCACAACGGTAACTTTCTTATTTTTTCCTATATAAACCCAATCAAATTCGTTCGAAAAAAACTTTTGCCACCAAAAACTTTCATATATTTGAGAGCAAATTAGTTTTGAGCTATTTACTTGCAAATTCTTCTCTCTAATCAAAACCCTTGCTCATACACTTTGTAATTTCATTTGCATTGGGTTGTACTAAGCTTTAACTTTCATATACACTCTTGAGAGAGATCATATTTCAATTTCGTACTAAAATTCGTGCTATAAAAGAGTGAGGTTCACTCTTGGAGAGATTAGAAAATTTCATGTGAGAGAATTTGAGTTTTTAACATTTGTAAAGGTTAATAGCACCTTGGAAGCTATTTTGGTTGTGAAGAAAAGCTTGGTTAAGGTTTAGGTCAACCAAGGATTAGTGGAATACTCCAAGGGAGAAAGCTTGGAGGAGTGGATGTAGGTCGGGTTAAGCCGAACCACTATACATCACGTGTTTGATTTTCTCTTCCCTTAAACTCATACTTTATGTTATGTTATTTTGATTGTATTGATTATTTGGAATATTTTAGTTATTCTCATAAAATAGATAAAAATAGGCAACATTCATTGATTTGAATAAATTGCTTTAATTCTCAAATTTGGTAAAGATTGTTTTAAAATTGTCTAATTCACACCCCTCCCCCCCC